>NW_018742225.1:1409079-1656034 GCF_001683475.1 Chenopodium quinoa
TTTTGGAACTACCTCATTGGTTCCAAAACTATTGTCTACACTGATCATGCGGCTATTAGGTACCTTGTGGCAAAGAAAGAGTCCAAGCCTCGTCTTCTTCGTTGGGTGCTATCACTTCAACAATTCGATGTAGAGATTCGGGACAAAAAGGGGGCCGAAAATGTGGTTGCGGATCATCTATCCCGATTAGAGAACGTGCAAGATAATGACGATGGGGTCCCAATTTGTGATGAGTTAAAAGATGATGTGCTTTACTTGTTGGCCGAGAAAGATCTTCCTTGGTTTGCGGATTTGGTGAACTATTTTGTCTTGTGGGGAGTTTCCTCCAAATGCTTCAAGGAACCAGAAGAAGAAGTTGAAAAGGGAAGCAAGGCATTACATATGGGATGATCCGATCCTTTTCAAAAGAGGAGTAGATGGTTTACTCCGTAGATGTGTGCCAAATGATGAAGTGAAGAGTGTTTTGAAGATGTGCCACTCCGATCCTTGTGGAGGGCACATGGTGCCAACAAAACAGCCTTGAAAGTACTACAAAGCGGGTTAATGGTGGCCTCATATCTTCAAAGATTCATTGGGTTTTGTGAAAAACATGTGACTCTTGCCAAAGAACCGGTAATGTTTCGAAGAGAAATGAAATGCCTCAACAATCGATTCTTGAACTTGAGGTGTTTTGATGTGTGGGGCATTGATTTCATGGGACCTTTTCCCTCATCTAATGGAAATCAATACATCCTTGTGGCGGTTGATTATGTTTCTAAATGGGTTGAAGCCATTGCCTCCCCAACTAATGACCACAAGGTAGTGATGAAGATGTTCAAAAAGGTGATATTTCCAAGATTTGGGATCCCTAGAGTAGTGGTTAGCGATAATGGTTTCTCATTTTATTCATAATTTGTTTCAAAAGATGCTGAAAAAGAAATGGGGTCCATCAACGCTTTGGCACGACTTATCACCCACAAACAAGTGGGCAAGCGGAGGTTTCCAATCGCCAAATCAAGGTAATTCTTGAGAAAATAGTGGATAGGAATAGGAAAGATTGGTCGGACAAGCTAGATGATGCCCTTTGGGCCTATAGAACCGCTTTCAAAACCCCCATCGGCACTACCCCCTACCGGCTTGTATATGGTAAGTCTTGTCACCTTCCGGTTGAACTTGAACACCGTGCTCAATGGGCTATCAAAAAGATCAACTTTGATTTGGCGAGTGCGGGTGAACAAAGGTGGCTAGACTTGCATGAGTTAGAGGAACTACGGATGGATGCTTATGATTGTGCAAGCTCGTACAAAACCCGGTCAAAGGAGTGGCATGACTGGCAAATTGAAAAGAAGATCTTCAATGTTGGAGATAAGGTGTTTCTTTACAATTCAAGGATGAAACTATTTCCCGGAAAACTCATGTCAAGGTGGAGTGGTCCATTCACCGTTAAGGAGGTGTTCCCCCATGGAGCCGTTGAGCTAAATGATTTGGATGGATCGAGGTCATTCAAGGTCAATGGGCATCGCCTCAAGCTTTATTATGAGGATGCTCATGTTGGTTTGATTGAGTCAATGCAATGCAATCTTATCTTTTGAGTGTGTGAAGTACGTCAAGCTAGTGACGTTAAAGAAGCGCTTCCGGGAGGCAACCCGAGTTTCTAACCCTCCTCTATTCTATTTGCTTGATGTTTTCTTTTCTTCTTTCACAACTTTGGATTGATGGTTTTGCGTGTATTTGGTTTGTGTTGGTATTCTTGTTTGTCTTCCCTTAAAAAGGAATGCATTTTCCATATACCTTAGGCATGATTGTGTTGTATTTTAGTGTGTCTTGAGGGGAAGTTTTGTGCAAATTTTCAGATAGAGGGATTTAGGGGTGTTCGACCAAACTACAACAAGGTTCGGCCGAACTTTGCAAAAAGTTTGACCGAACCACCCAAGAGTTCGGCCGCTCCTCCCCTAGAACACAAAATGGGCTAAAAACTGTCGGTTCTGGAAAATCAAAAAGTTCGACCGAACTTTTCAAAAGTTTGGTCGAACCTATGCTGGTCCGACCGAACCCCCAGAAAGTTCGGCCGCTCTTGTTCTGGAAATCAAATTAGGCTAAATTCTGGCAGTTTCTGGAAAATCCAAAAGTTTCGACCGAACTTTTCAAAAGTTTGGTCGAACTTATTATGGTCCGACCGAACCTCATAAGGTCCGACCGAACCTTTTTCGAGCTTGCCCAGAATTAATAGGCTTGAGCCGCTGCTTTCTCGCTCTTACTTCATACATTCGGCTCTCTCTCTCTCCCTTCTCTTCTCCTTCTCACCCTAATACTCCATTGTCACCCCTTCTTCAACCTCAAATCTCCATAAAAATCACTCCAATCTTTTTCCCTCCTCACTTCATTAACATCCACTACTCAATTCCTACAATCTCCTTAAATTTTCCCCAATTTCTAGGGTTTGAGTGACTTGAAACTTCTTGATTTCTACTTACTTCCAATCAATTGTGGTATGGTTATTCTAGCTTTTGCAAGCTCATTTCTTCAATTTCTCTTTGTTTTACCATGTTTTACATGTTCAAGTATGATATGTGGTATAATTGATGTTGTTAGTCATGGCTTGTTTGATTTAAGTGGTTATTGGGATTTCCTTGTTGTAATTGGTTGGTTGTTGTTAGTAGAACTTGTTTCATGATGAATATGCATGTATGACTTGGGTTTTCATGATTTCAATTTGTTTGCTTGAATGTGTTGATCTTTCACTAGGTTGTTCATGCTACATTTTGATTGAGAAATTCTTGAGTTGGATGGAATTTTGTGACTATTACTAATTGTTCTCGGTTTGATTTCGATGAGTTTTGAGTGGATTTCATGAATTTTAGGGGACATCATGCCCAATTTCGCCTAGGTTTTCTTAGGATTTGCATTCGATTGCCATAGGATTTTTAGCTCATGCCTTGGTTTATAAGTGTCCATTAATGCCTTGAATTGTATTGTTGCTACCGTCTACATCTATTTCACAACTCATGTATTTTACTCTCATTGCACACACTTTTTATTCTCGGCGAGCTTCTTGTGCCTCCTTTTGGCTTGAATCTTCCTAATGTTAATTCTTGGCGATTTTTGTAGATTCACAATGCATCGTTTTGGCAAAAGCAAGTCCAAGAGGAAGAGGACGGGTGAATCTTCATCGTCAAATTTTCCACCTTCACCCGGCATCTATGATCATGGCATCATCGCTCCAAACAAACACTTTTGGGATGTCTATAAAACCCTCATAGACCGTCCCATACGATCTACAAGGTTCTTCTGCGGGAACACCTTAAGAAAGCTTGGCATTATGGATGAAGTAGTCCGGCTCGCACAAAACTTTGGTTGGGGCGAGTTCATCGACCTCCACGCTCACACCTATGAGCGCGTCACATTGGAGTTCCTTGCTTCCCTCCGCAAGGAAGTCATTGAAGAAGATGATGAAGGGAATGAATCTCAAAATATTCTTCACTTTCGTATGTTCAACGAAGACCATTCCCTAACCGAGAGTGAGCTCAATGAGATCTTCCATTGGTAAGCAACCGGGATGCATCGACCTTCCGATATGACCTCAATGTGTCGCATTCCCTATAATGAACAAGAATGGTGGCAGAGCATCTCCACCAAGCCCGTCTTTCGCACTAACACCGCAAAGGTCAACAACATCATCCATATTTCTTTGAGATACTTTGCCCGGTTCCTTCAGTATGTCGTATTCTTCAAGGCAAACCTCGGCTCTATGGTGAAAGATGAGGTAGCTTGCCTTTACTTGGCCGACAATCCTCAGCGTTTAAAGTTCAAATGCTCCACCACTTTTATCTCGAGATTGTTGGACACTCGAGATGGGCGGCTTGGTGATGAGATACACATGGGGGGCATGATCACCCTCATTGCCCTTTCTTTGAATGGTGGAGCTTACAAGGACCAAATTGATTTTCTCCCCCATGTGTTCCAAAACAAAGAAGAAGAGGCCGTCGGCTACCCTCCTTATGCTCTTTCTATTGTTGCTCTCCGAAACCAACGCTTGATCAACTACACCACCCAGAATCGCAAATTTATCCTCCTGGTTGATAATGGAGAAGAATGGTGTGTCCTCCCGGATCCTCCTCACACTTCGGTAGACCCTTCCAACCCGCTAAGGTGGAAGATTGCGCGAAAATTCATCCCCGATGAATTAAGGAAAAATCAAGTCCGCGGTGCAATCCCTCACCCTCAACCGGTCTACCAAGTGGAGCATCCCTTTCCCCCCCCCCCTAGTGGGGGAGGTGAGACATCTTCTTCTTCTTCCTCTTCTCCTTTTGATATGAGTGCCCTGCGTAGTACCCTCGATGGTATTCGTTATGATAATCAGGCTTTTATTGAACAATGGGGGTACTACGCAAGGATGAACTATGATAGTCTTGTGCAAGCGGGCGTTCAAACGCCCTATGTTAACTATCCCTACCACCCGCCTCAAGAGGGTCCAGTTCCACATTGGGACCCCTATGACCCTTACCATCCCTCCCCCAACACCTATGCTTATTGGGAAGGTCCTATCGACCCATCCCAACGTGTTGGTACCCCACCATACAACCCTTATCGGCCGGGTGGGTGTGACTACGCCTATGATCCGGCAAGTCCATCAACCCCGAATCCTTTTGATGGTGGTTGGGGTACACCAGGGTGGCCCTATAAGCACTTTAACCAACCTTTCAATCCATTACGGGGTTTGATTTCATGAACCCTCCTAAGGAACGGGAGGATAGAAACCCCCAATGAGGGTTCTCTCCTTCCCTTTTCCCCCGGACTTTCATGCCTATTCCTTTTGCTCGAGACGTGCAATAGACTAGCGTGGGGGAGGATGTTCCTTTTGGTCAAAGTGTGCATAGGAGGGTAGTGTGGTAGGATGGTAGCTTGTGCATATGGAGAACCATCAGGGATAATGAATTTATTGTAGTTAGAGATGATTTTTGGTTGGTAATATTCTTATGATGATGATGTTATGAAGCTTCATTTAAAAAAAAATAAAATAAAATAAAAAAAAAAAAAATATTTTTGAAGTTGTTTTTCCCTCTTCTCTCTTGATCCCATAATCCAAATCCCAAAATTCAAATCCCTTAATCCAAATTTTGTAGATAGCTTTTTTTCAATCATTTTCTTTTGTTTATAATTCTAGTCTTTTCCTTTTGTTCACTAACTTTTCTTTGTATAGTTGTAGTGTTTCTTTTCTTTTGGCTCACTTTCCTTGTAGCTTGAAAACGGAAGCACAAAATGATGGAATAAGGAGCAACTCAAGCTCCAGAAACCTTGGTGAGATCGCAATTTTGCCTTGTGTTCTATTTCAAGCAGCATTTGGTGAGATCTTTCCCTATTTTCCTTTATTTTTCTTTGTGTGCATAGTTAGTTTAGACTATAATGGAGTTGATTGTTCGAGGTTGTTTGCATTTGATTCCACGGAATCTGGTGATCGTTGGTATTGATGCCGAATGATCTTTGTTTGTCGATTGAGAATTATATGTTTACTAGCCTCTTATCTCTTTGTACTCCTTGCATTAAAAATAAAAATTTCGAAAAATGTGAAAAAATTAAAACGATTTTCCTTTTTATTCATGGCAAACCACGAAAAAGCTTAGTTGTTTCATTTTCATTTCAAGCATAATAATGTTGACTCGTGTGTTTGAATGCTTTGCTTCTTGAGTGTTATAAGTTTGCATGCTTCAGGATTGCCATTGGTTGACTCTGGGACATGTTCATGCTAAGGTAGTTGTTCTAGAACTCGTTAGGCCCATCGAACCCAAATTCACTTATTTATGGTAAGAAGGTGTTCCTCTCATTAGGGGATTCGAAGCCCTAGAGATGGTTTTTGTAACCCGATGTGAGCTTTATTGTTCAAGCCTCCAACATTACTTGTATGAGCGGCGTAGGATCCTCACCAAGGCATGCTTAGATCTAGAACTTGGCGTCTAGCTCCCGAGATCGAGACCGAACTAACCTACGAATGACAAAGGCATTCTTCATTCGGTGACTATTTTTGTTTTCTAGTATTAGTTTTTTTTTATCTTTTGTATTTTTGGGTTGCATTTGCCCTTACCATGTTGAGTTTTCCCCTCCTTGATTATAGCACATTGCAAGCCCATGGCCCTTTTGTTTTACTTTCACCCTTAGAATCGTGAAGCTCAAGCTATGAGGGCTTATTGTAGTTTTGATTTGAAATTTGGAAGGGAATGGTTCTACTTGGAAAGTGAAGCAGTGTTTTTGTGAATATGTGTTCAAGAAAAGCAAATGTAAATCCTAGAAAAAGCCTTTGAAGCTAAAAAAAAATAAAAAATAAAATAAAATAAAAATAAAAAATAAAATAAAATAAAAAAATAAAAATAAAAAAAACAGAGAGAATGTGACAAACGAAGAGTTGATGAATGAAGATGTAAGAGGAAAGCGAAAGCTCAAAAGTGTTTGGCATTATAGTTAAAGATTGTGGCAATGTAGTTTGAAATTGGTTGATGATTGATTTTGAAAAAAGAGGCTTGATCACCCTTTGCTTCACGGTTAGGCTAAGCACCAATTTCCAAATTCCTCCACACCCTTACCCCCTAGTCAACGTTACAACCCTTTCAATGCCCTGTTGACCTAGGTTGGTTAAGTCACTAGTCGGTGGAGGGAGCTGGAACTCAAGCATATGGAGAAGGCATGACTTGGTGAGATGTCGGGTTCCTCTATTTTGCTATGTTTTATCTTTGTTCCGGCTCCTTCGAGGAGTCACTTGATGCTATCTCCAAGGGCGGATTTGAATCTAGATGAGGGAACGCGGTAAGATTGTATGGAATGCGGGGGGAGTGGTGCATGTTTGAGTTCTCTATGCTTAGCATGAATTATCCTTCAATCAACTTTCGTTATCCCCTTGCATGCTCACTTCTACTACTCATGAAGTTTGTCACTCATTCATGTTTGTTATCTCCAAAAGCTCGACTTGGCTATGATTTGTGTTGGATTTGTTGTTTCTCTTTCCCTTGTTTTTGGTTTGTCTTGAACACAATTTTGTAAGAGTTGTGGGGTATGCTCTTGGAAACCCTCACGAGATCACAACTCGTCCTCATCGGCGACCTTGGGGTTTAAATGGCTTGCTGCTTTTGCTAAAAGCAATTTCGGTCTTTCTTTTGTTCCTTGCATGTTTGAATAACTAATTCTTTCTCCCTTGTTCATTTTCCTTTGCTTTGCTCGAGGGCGAGCAAAGGCTTAGCGTGGGGGAGTTTGATGAGTGACATTTATGTCACTCTTAGGGGTAGCATTTAGGTCTTTTTCCTCTTATTTTTCTTAGTTTTTTCCACCTCATTTATCCTCTTATGGCTTCTTTATGTATTGATGAAAAGTAATGCTTATTTGCGCTTATTTTGATAATCTTTATGCATTATTTTATCATCCCCATGCTCTCGTGAACTTTGGTATCTTCTGCAGGTTCCATGACGGTCTTATGCACGGTGGGAGGCCCCTTGGCCAAGTATGGAAGCCATGGACAAAGGCAAGAGGAGCAAAAGGGAAGGAGAGGAAGCAAGAAAAGGAAGTGCAAGAGGAGGTGTGGCCGAACCTCTAAAAGGTCCGGTCAAACCTAGGTGTGGTCAAACTTTTGAAAAGTTTGACCGAACCTCCTGGGTGCAGTGAAAGGCAGTGTCAAACCAGTTTTCAGCAATTTTGCAGGAGAGGTCGAACCTCAAAAGTTCGACCAAACAAGGATCAGGGAAGTTCGACTGAACCTACACAGAGTTCGACCGAACCTACCCTGATTCCGACCGAACCTACCCAGAGTTCGGTCGGACCTTTTCCCGATCTCAGCCAATTTTGTACGGACTATTTAAGGTCCTTTTGAGATCGTTTTTCGGGGAGAGAAGAAAAACAGTAGAATAGTTTTCAGCAAAAAAGATACTCTCTCTTAGTTAGCAACTTCATTAAATTAGTTGATTTAGTTTTAGAAACTCTCAAATCTAATCATTGTAGAAGCAAATTTCAAGATTTATCTCAAGAATTTCAGCAATTATCCAACATTTTTGAAGCTTCAATAGTAACTTCTTTCATTTGTCCTTCATTATTTTCTGATTTGTTTTTTTTGTTTTGTAAGCCACTTGATTTTCTCTCAATCTTGATATATTGTTGTTGCATGTTAGCTTTGTCCATAGATAATCACTTGTTTTTCCAAATCTTAGAATCGCTTATAATCCAAACTTGGAATTTGCATGTACTCACAATGAATTGTGAGTAGTCCTCTTGGCTAGGGGTTGGGTGAAACTCAACCTATTGGTGATTATGTGAGTTTGGGAGTGATTTTGATGATGGATTGCGACTAAACTTGATTATATGGGATTGCTTGTTAGTTCTTCATGATAGGAGTAATTAACCTAGATTATTGAACTTGATGGCATGAAATGTTTGGTTCGACATGGAAATGTGAGTTGAACGTTTCATTACCTATTGCAATATGATTATGTATCTTTTGTTGCTAAGTTAATGAGGGATCTAAGCTTAGTAATCTGAGTTGTTTTCATATCGTTTGATGTTGATCTTACATGTGGTCTTTGCTACTCCATTACCCTCATTCCTCCCTATTTGCCTAATTGCTATTGGTTGAGTGAATCCCATTCCCCTAATGTTTTAATCCCTTGAATTCAACCTTTAGTTGTAGTTTGTTAGTTAATCACCACTTATACCTTGATTTCGATTTAGCTTGAGCATTAAGATTATTTAGCATTTGATTCCCGTTCTCCGTGGACCGAACCTTTGCTTGCCGTTGTACTTGTTTGAGTGAGGTGTTTGTTATAAATGTGTTTGAATGAGCCTAAATTGTGCGACCGATTTAGCGCTCGTCAGGCATACGAGGGGGCACGAACTTAGTAGGCCCAGCCTTACAAAAAGAAAACCAAAGTGAGTAAAATATCACTTGGGGGCTACTTAGCAAAAGGTTAAAATAAAAATCATACCGCCGCCTCCGCTGATAGAACAGGAGCCGCAGCTAACAACGGCAGCAACTCTTCATCGTAGCACCGCCTTGGGATCGCATGAGATCTCCAAGGGGTACCAGCAGACGACCTCTCCAACATGCTGAGCAACCTCACTCATTGAACATGTGACGTGGCGGAGAAGCAGGGACGACAAAAATATCCGAGGAGTGCTAAATAGCGACTCTCTCTCCTAGGTACGCCTCCACCCCGTATATACCTAGGAAGTAGCGACGCTCAGCAGTGTGCTGCGCGGCTAGCCCAGAGACAACCAAACCGCCCCATGGCCGTTACAGCACCTCAGGCTCTTGCGAAGAATGTCTGTGAGATAAAAATCTACCAAAAAGCAATACAAAAATGATAGTTATGCAAAAAAAAATCAGACCTAGAGGATCTGCTCTCGAACATGGGCGGTAGTCGCCAGGATGTAGCGCCCTCCCCAGCAGGCGCCAACAGGAAACCCGCACGGCGACGGCCTTGTCGGTGCGAGAGAAGGAAAGTACTCGTAGAACCAGATCTACAAAAGACAAAAGATATCAGCTAGCGCTAACAAAAAGCTTAGAACTAACTTTATGGGAGATAAAGTATACCTTTACGACTCTCCAGAAACAAGACAGAGCGATGCCTCTCGTGTAAGACCGGTGTCGACATGAGTCTCGCAATGCACGTAGAAAGTCGGCATAGGCCAAGCTGGCCCAGTCATAAGTCCCGATTAGGTGAAGATCGCGGACAGGAGGAATGTAGTAAAGCAGCGCCCTACTACCCTTGTTAAAGGAAAACATTCCTAACAACAAAATAAGCGCAAAGATGCGCAGCCGCTGCTCTCAGGTGGTTGCATCATCCTCGAAAGTTGCCGCCAGAGTAGACCGGCAAATACACTTGGTGCTGAACTGTGATGACTCCACTTCGGCACGGGCCAAAACAGTAATCGGACCCAGCAGCTCATTAACCTCAGGAGAGTAGACGCTGATGTCGTTGTTAAACGATAGCGCAGTCAAAATAAACTCCAGTCCTGAGATAAGACTGAAGTCGGCTGGGGTGACCATCATCTAACCCCAAGGAAAGTAAAAATTGTTGATGGTGTCCTAGAAGAACTCCACTAGAGCACGAACCACGCGGTGACCTCCGTCGAAAGAGCTCATGGCATGCGTGGCCTTAAACAGGGCAGTCAACCCAAGAGACTCCCAAAGAAGTCTCAACTCCCCACCGACGCCGAAGAACGTCCTATACAACTTGCCCAGAGTGTCGTTTCTCGAGCCATGGCAACGTGTCCTACCAGCGGTGATCCCACGATGCACCCTCTCAGAAATGTGGTGGTCGGGGGAAAAGTACAAAGTCCGCTCATCCTACTCAGGGAAGGGACCAAGAGAAAAGGACGGGTCGGTGTCCTCCTCTACGGGCTCATGCTCCCGTCGCGTGTCTCAGGACCGTGAATCCAAACCTCGCTGTCTGGCCATACTAAATTGTGCAAAATTGACATGAATTAAGGTTCTATAGTATCTAAGGTTCGCCTAGCGGCATGATACTATGTTCGCAAAAAACAGAGTATGTAGTACTAAAATAGAGCACAATTTCAGTTCAAGCATATATGGAATTTTTTAAGCATCCAAACAATTTCTTACAATACTATGATAATTATTGTGACAAATTGGACAAGAATTGCTAGCAAAAATATCAAGAACAAGCCACATTGTTTTCCCGACCTTAAGAGGTCCAACAATGGTGAATTGTTCGTTTCATCACCAAATTGAGTCAAACAAGTCTCAAAACACTCCCAGGGCAATATAAAAACATAATCAAGCAATTTCATGGCATAAAATTTGATAAACAAAGCTAATTAAGCAAAAGAAGTTTCAAATTTTTAAGAAATTCGTGAACAAAAACAGCAAAAACCGGGGTGAGTTTGAAGAAAACTTACATAGATCGGGAAAGTAAATGAATAAAGCTTCGATTTGCTACAAATTTAAGAAAATTTGTTTAAGAAACAAGCAAGTTAGAGCAATTTGAATTCCACAGCGATTTTCGAAGAAAGAAGAGCAACAGCGGTGAAATGAAGAAGAAAAGGGAATTTATACAGAATTCCGATTATGGCGCCAAACGACATCTCTGTCGTCTGGCAACAGAGTGAAACGTCTAGAGACAGAGAAAAATCTTGGAACCAGCGACGTTGCAGCAGCGACACAACTTTAAGTCACTCCGAATGATTATTTTGACCTTGTACGACAATTTTTGGGTTCCTTGGTACGCTAAGTTATCCCCTATAAGCAATTTGACATGATTTAGTAATCGGCTCAGTTACAATTGCATTAAGTGATCGACTTGATAAATGATCGTCTCACTTGGCTTAAAGCGCCTTAACATTGGCTCACTACAAAGGCACCGACATAATGGTTCATACGTATACAAAAGGCACCGACATAATGGTTCAATACAGCAAAGGCACCGACATACTGGTTCACAATTCAGAAGCATCGACATACTGGTTCAAAAGCACCAAAAGCGCCGACGCACTAGCATAGCAGAAGCAAAGGATCAACAGGCGTGGATCTTCTGTAATACTCTTTAGGGTATTGTCGCAACAAATGAGGATATTTTTAGGCGAAGCAATCTTCGATCATGTTCTCTGGCTTGCGGAAGATGGTCACAAAGAGCAAGAAGGTCGTTTTAGGCAAAGCAATCTTTGATGGGGTTCTCTTGCTTGTAGAAGCCTATCACGGCGGAATTGGAGGCAGTTACAGGCGTAGCAGTCTTCAGGCGTTATTCTCTAGCTTGCGGAAGATCGTCAAAACAGACAGTAGGATGGTGTTCCCTAGCTTGTGGAAGGTTGTCACAAAAACTGCAAATGTAGCAATAAATCGGTCACCTTCAGGGACGTGTGCTCGACGGTGCAAGATACGCGTTTCTTAACTCTTTTATCTGTTTAACTAATGCTAGTTTTGCAGGTATTGGAGTTACAAGAGTGGTTTACGATCGCAGAACGTTCTGAATCATTCTCCGTCCCTATCGTTACTTTGACTTTAGTTTTCAAAACATAAGTTTCTTCAAACTCAGTCAAAGTGGGGGCTTTTGTAGACACTCATTTGTGTCTCCCCAAAACCAAACCCAGTGATGAGTACCTTTCACGTCGAATCATAATCGAATGAAGTGAAAATATGGAAATTCTAGTGTTGTAGTTAGTTTTTATTTCTTTTCTTTCTCTTTGTTTTTGAAAACCTATTTTAAGAAAACATTCAATATAGTTTTTTTGGTTCATGGAAATGGTCCAATAATAGGGTATTTGGGTCGGGTTTGTAAAGAGCTTTCCAACGATATATCATAAGCCCAATTCCGATGAATAATGTCGAAGTTATGGCCAAATTACTAAACTAGGCCCGGTTTGATCTTTATATGCAGCCCAATGATCTAGAGTAGGGCCTATTATGATTTATCATTCTTAATTTGATAAGGATTGAATATAGTCTTCTAGAATCTTCTAGAAGGTTCTTTTGAATAATAATTTAATTAGCATTGATAAAATGACTTTAGTTGACTTTTAAGAGTTTTAATCAGAATAAAAGAAGTGTTTTTGAGGAAAATACAATTTTGCCCTCTCGTATGCTTAAATATTATCAACAAAAGAATCTGCGTGGAAAATTATTTCTAGCGCCATACAACAGCTCTTTCGCCTAGCGACA
Source organism: Chenopodium quinoa (assembly GCF_001683475.1). NCBI lineage: Eukaryota > Viridiplantae > Streptophyta > Magnoliopsida > Caryophyllales > Amaranthaceae > Chenopodium > Chenopodium quinoa. The sequence goes on from NW_018742225.1 coordinate 1,421,705, forward strand.
AACCTGGCATTTGGCGACACGCGCAGCGCCTGTGGCAAGCCGCGTGTTTGGCGATGCAGTCGTGTTTTATTCTTTTCAAAACTCTGATTCGTTTTTTATCATATCTGGCTGATTTTCTCTATAAATAGCCTCCTAAAACCTCCGTTTTCAATCATCAATTCTCTATCAATTCTCAACAATTCTTAGGAATTCTCTCTATCACCAACTCTCATCAAGAATCTCTTGATTACTCTCTCTCTCTCTCTCTTTTCTAAACAAGCCTTTTGCACACAAAATTCCGCATTCACAAGATCTAGAAACACCTAGCCAATTTCGAAGTTGCCTTCGCCCTAGACGTGAAAGGTTTTAATTTCTGAGGGTTTGGTCCCTACTCTCTATTTAAATTATTTAATTTAATTGTTTGTTTATTATTTTCCTTGAAGTTACTAACGCGTGTATTTTGTTATTAGAAAGAGGTACGAGGCATCCAAGTAAGTGTTATAATTGTTTTCATTGTTGTTATGATATAGAAATCATGTCTAGGTTGTTATTATGATTCCTAGTTTCATGTTAGGGTGTTTTGATCTTCCTAGTATCATGTTTAGGGTAACAATTAAAATTTCTAATATCAAATATGACAAATGTGAGTCATGCGATACTTCCTATTCTCTTCCTAATATTCATGTTAGTATATTGTTAGGTTTAAAGCTTTGATTTTTATTGTTTAGTGACATGCTAGGTTTTGTTATTAATCTTGTTAGTATCATGCCTAGGATCTTGCTATTATTATGCTTTAACATGATTATTTTAATTATGATTGTTATTATTGGTATTATCATGTTTCTTATTATTTATTATTATTGCTTGATCACACCTTCCATGCACGTTTAAAGGGAATTTATACTTGCAATCACGCTTAATAAGATAATTAATAATCTTGTTTAGGGTTAATTTGATTATAATTCAAGTGATCGCCAATAACAGATTTATTTGTGCATTAATATTAAACAAACATAGATAAACAGGTTTAGGTTAAACCTATTGATTGCATGTTAGTCAGAAAGCACACATGAATACGATCAGAATAAAGTACACGCCTATTATTAGGGCAGGTTCAATATCTTTTAGGTTGGATTTGTATATTCATCCCCAAACTACCAGTCATGGTTCCAGACCTATTAGAGTTAACGATCTCATGGATCGTTAAGGGGTGTAACCTTCACCCTCTGAACGGTTTACAAGTCCCTAAAACTTGTTAGCGACTCTTTTGATCTAGCTTCCTTCCTTTTGGAGGCCACCATGCTTAAGTGTATGATCACAGTGGGGTTCAAGTTTGGGGTAATGCTTGAAATATTCCCTACAGGTGGGATTCCACCAACACTTTTCACTGTCTATGGGGAGAGATGACGGTTACCCCTTACGATTTCTCTATGATTACGGGTTTTCCTTTTGGAGGTGAGCCCGTAGCTATGGAGGTCGTCAAGGCGTTGGACGAGAGACTGCATGACCTCAGGGGACTGTCTTGCGGCGACCCTTCAGATGTATGCACTGTCTTGTCCTTTTTAAGTTCTTACCAATGACTTGTCGGCTGACAAGGTTGATCGGTAGTGTACTCCTGAAAATGCTGGCTCGGATATATATTGCTCACGTTCTTTCCGTCACTATCTTCAGTGATTGGGGAGAGCGTTTCACCATAGGGTTACTTATTTGCCTCAATGATTTGGGGCAGATAGGTAACTTGAGTTGGGCGGAGGTGTCGTATGCCCGTATGTTTACTGAGGTGCCTCGGATCTCCCTCATGTGGCATGGTCGTATCCTTGAGGTATGTACTTATCCTTTAAATTTTCTTTTTATCGCCAATTTTGTTTTTACCTTATTATTTTTCGTCTCTTATAGCTTTGGGGATATTCGTACTTGGCTTTCTTAGCCCCCAGGATGCTCGGGGCTGCTCTCTTTCCTATTGGCCAATGACTGGTCACGATTAAGAAGAAGCGAGCCACTTAAGCCCGCGACTTTCGTCAAAGGGTCCTTTCGGCGACTCGTGCGTCGGTGAGTACTTCAACAACACATGTGCATCTTTTTTCGATTATATTAATTTTTGTTTATTTTTTGATGATTTCATGTGGCTGTGTTTATAGATCGATCTTTGTCCTTGGTTTTTGATCATCAGAGTCCCTCAGGCTGTCTGGTCTAGCATGATTTTTTGCCGTTTTTGGGCTCTTTATCAGGGGCTTCTAGTGCTCCAGAGGACAGATACTTGGTTTTTAGGCGAGCGTGTTCTCTAGCAGTCTTCATTCGAGGATCCTACGGTTCCTACGGATCCTCCGATCCGGATGTTGCGTCCGGACTTGCTGTCTATCGAGGATCCAGCTCAGGCAATCCTCGGTTATCCAACGGAGCAGCAAGTGCTTCGAATGCATCTTACCAGGGTTTCATTGCATCAAGGCTGACTCCTTTCCCAGCTTTTGTTCTGGTTAGTATTTTACCATATGGTTTTTTTTTATTTTTCTTTTATTTTCAGAACCTTGACTCTTTTATTGCGTTTTCAGCTAGTCGAGCTAGGTGGTTGGGTGCCTTCTATAGCGGAGGTCACGTATACCGATGCTCTTAGATCGCTAATTTGCGAGATTCTCCCAGTAGCAGAGGAGAAGGAGGACATACCGTTTATTCCTAAGATGGTTGAGTCGGTATGTTTATTTTATATATGTATTTGTTTTTATATTTATTTTTCCATATACGTTTGTTCGTTAACTGTCCTTGTATTTGGAACAAGTACCGTGGGAGACCGTGAACGGCATGGTGAGGACTATACGTGCTTTCCTAGCTGCTTATCGGAGAGCCCTCGTCGAGATAAGTTTATTTCTTTTTCTTTTATCAAAGTTATTACATAGTTTGTTTATTAATCTTTGTTTGGATTTTGCAAGATGTACAACAGTTGTTCGGGAGTCGCCGATCATCTTGACTTCCTTTGTATATTTTTTTTTGGAAACATATGTACATCTTATTATTATATTTTTTGTTGTACATATGACACACATTTTGTATGTATGTGATTAATATATTTTTTTGTTTCCACGAATGTTTTTTTTTTAAGGTAAGCAAAAAATTTTCCGAGGGAGGGAAAGGGAACCTGACTTATCCCCCACGAAAAAATAACAAAAAAGGAACAAAGGAAAGAGGACAGGAAAAGAAAGAAAGAAAGAAAGAAAGAAATAGAAAAGGAAAATAAGAAAGAAATAAGAAAATAATAAAAAATAAATAAATAAAACCATAAAAAAGGACACAATAGTTAACAAAATTAAGAGTATGATTAGTCATAAGATTTCTTCAGTATTCCGTTATTATGTAGTTCAAAATACGGAAATAAATCAAATCAACATGTCGCGACAGACCAGACACGCGTAACAGGATGTCTTGCGCGCGGCCGGCGAGCGCAACTCATGAGTTGCGCGCGCCACCTACGGCTGTACTTTCCTTTGAGCGAAAATGTGCCCCTCTTTGGTCTTATTTAAGCGTGGCTTTGTGTAGGCTTTTGATCATCTCGCATTCATTCGCTTAGTAGTGCTATAAAGAATTAAACTCTCTAAATTCTTTCCCTCTCTCTTTTTGTTTTTTTACATATTGATCAATGGCAAAAAGCTTTGAACAACGGTTGAAGCAATGGGTCACTTCCCTTTCATTTGAGGATAAACTAGCCTTAAAAATATACCACCTTGACCCTGTATTGAGTTATATGCAACTAGTTACAAACTTTGATTTTCTCCATGCCGCTGTCAATCATTGGGACTCAAACTACTATCTCTTTCTTTTCAAAGGGGATGAAATTGTCCCATTACCTGGCGAGTTTGACGCTCTTCTAGGCTTCCCTGCAAACACTCTCCCTGTGAAATATGCCCCTAGCTTGTCAGATCCCAAACCTGTATTTCAAAGATTTTTTGGTTTCAATGACAATGATATAGCTAACATTGGAAAAGAAGAAGGCATGGATTTAATTCAATTTATTGAAGATTTTGTCGCCCCTTATGACAACTTGACTACACAACGTTTTAAAATTCGTGCTTTATGATGTTGTCTTGTTGTCAATTGTTTACTTAAGATAGATAAAGAATACATAGATTATTCCTGGTTTCCATAGTAGAGCAAATAGAGGGGTGTCATTCACCCGCTCCTTTAGCTTTGGCGGAAACCGTTCTATGCTTGAATTATCTTAGAGGAGACCCTAACAAGAATGGTTTGACGGGAAGTCCACTCCTATTACACGTACGTTTGTTTTTTTTTTTGTCGTAATGCAGCGCAAGTTAGGAAGTTGCGTTGGCTTGACCAGCGCAATCTTCTCTAATGCGCGCGGATGGCGTGCACAACTGATTTTGAAGCGCGCGCCACCTACTTGTGTAATGTCGCAAATTAATTTTCTTTATTTTTTTTCTTCAGATTTGGCTCATGGAGCATTTGCGAATTGTTAAACATCCACAAAATTTTGAGGCTAACGGAGTGAGAACATTCCCTGGACATTGAATTCTCTACAAACACAAGAATGAAGAAGAATGGACGTTGTTTTTATGTCATGGGGTTCCTAACATATGCTTTGTGATTCCTTGGTGGAACATAAGTTGTATGGTTGGGAATAGTTTTAATTGACCCTATATTAGGCCTTTAGGCCTATCTAATACTACTTACATCTTTCCTTGCAGGGTGATTAAACAATACGGAATGAAACAAATTATCTCCCCTCAAGATTGTGATTCCCCTGAAGATGTGATCTTTAAACCTAAACAGATTCCTCGTCGGATGGAATATTGGTCAAGTCTCCGTAGATGGGTAGTACAAAATCCTACTGCGAATATTGTGTTATCCTCCTTCTACAAGGATTGTATGAATGCAGCAGACAAGGGTGAACTAAATAGGGCTTGGTCACAAAATCAAGCTGCCTTGGCTCGCAATCCACCCAAACCATTGATGCATTCGGCCACCACTACTCCTCCTAGTGGCCAAAACAAAGGGGTGAGAAGAAAATTAGACTTCTCATCTCCTAAGGCTCGTTTAAAGGAACCAAAGAGATAGGATCCTCTTAAACCTACGCAACAAGGGGTGAGGATTAAAGAACCTTCATCAAATACTCGTAAGAAGACTCTAACAATCACTAAAGGAAAAGGAAAACAATTTGAAAAGACCCCAATTCCTAAATTGAAGAACAATGTTTGGGTTAAGAAGAAGAGTGAGCGGGAAAGCTCTAAGTCGCTGAAACTACTGCAATGGAAACTACTCCTCCGTCAACTGTGACAATCGAGGATATAGTAAAACCTTAGAGTGTTACACAATTTGTTATTAGTTTAATTCGAATAAAGTGTAATCACTACTATGTTTTTTTTTAATTTATTATCTTGTTCAACAATGCCTCTTGTTTTCCTATTTTTTTGGATTCTGAATGGAATAAAATGAGCTTTATTATGTTTTTTTATATGTGGTCGAATCAAAATATTTCATATGTATTCATATTACGAAATCAGGTCTTTGCGTAGTTGTTTGCAATGTTTATATTATTATTGTTTTTTTTATATACTTTTCTTTAACCTCTTATGTAGAAATTAAATGAAAAAATTAATCAAACTTTGTTTAGTAACATAAATCAAAGCTTAATTTTTATTTCGAGTATATGTTATTTTCGAGAAACGCCCCCTCTTTTTTATCGCAAGTAAAAATTGCAATTTTATTCAAGCGCAAAAATTATGGGTTCACAGTAAGTCATTAGGTGGCGCGCGCAACATCTAAGGTTGCGCGAGCCTATCATGCGCAACTGATTCTGTTGCACATGACATCCACGCGCAATTGTTTTAGTTGCACGTGACACCTGTGCTACGAGCGTTAAATTTTTTCGCATTATTACCCCCCCCCCCCAAGTGTAAAGAGTTTTTCATGATGTTCGAAAACATCAGAGTACTTGAATGGCCTATGTTTTATTTTTAAATTACCCCCAAGTGTTATGAACTTTACCGTGTTATTCGGTAAAGTGCGTAACACTTAGAATCTTTTAATTGAATGCTAAGAAAATGATTTATTTAATGAACGAACGAGTTTATCCGGATTTCATATGTAATATTTTTTGAGTCGATCATGTTTATTAATTGGCGAATTTAATCACCTCCAATATCCATTAATCTGATAGCTCCTCCTGATAGAATTTCAATTACGCGGTAGGGTCGTATCCAAATAGGTTTGAATTTCCCTCTTGGATCGGTTGCTTGACCCCTAACTTCTTTTAGTACAAAGTCACCTTCTTTGTTATTTCTGGGTCGTACGCTTTTGTGAAAATGTCGCACAATGCGTCGTTGGTAGACTTGTAAATGATGCAAAGCTCTTAATCGTCGTTCATCGAGGAATAAAAGCTCTTCATACCTCGCTCTTACCTATTTAGCTTCCGGTAGCTTACTTTCGAGTACGATGCATAGGGATGGTATTTCTAGTTCATCTGGTTGAACTTCGTGCATTCCAAAAACTAAGGAGTATGGAGTTACTCCTATTGATGTTCATTTGGATGTTCTATAACCCCATAAAGCAAAGTGTAGTTTATTCGGCTAGTATTTATAATTTTTTGCCATTTTCTTAATGATGAATGTTATATTTTTTTTGCCGATTCTACAGCTCCATTCATTTAAGGTCTATATGGAGATAAGTGATGGTGTTTTACTTTATAACGAGTTAATAGGGTCTCGACTTCGGCTTTGAATTGAGATCCCTGGCCACTAATTAGTTCTTGTGGAACTCCATATCTACAAAAGATATTTCTTTCGATAAAGTTTGCAACATGTTTAGAAGTAATATTCATGTAAGAAGCAGCCTCAATCCACTTGGTAAAGTTAATGGCTACTAGTAAGTACTCGTGCCCTTCTGCTCCTGTTGGAGAAATTTTTCCAATTATGTAAATTCCCTAAATCGAAAAAGGCCAAGGGGAAGTGAGATTGTATAGTTCGGATGGTGGAAGGTGTTGTAAATTAGCGAACATTTGATGTTTCGGGGGGTTTTTGTCCCTTGGGAGAGTTACAACACTGAAACTGGATTCAACTAAGGATGCCTGTACCTGCAAAGCAAAAGGAGCGCCGGATGGTCGGGGGTCCGCCTCCGAAGATTAAGTTAGTAAATGTTCGGTAATAAAACGCGCGGAAATAAAGTTATCTGCTCGGATTCCAAGCTCAGGTGATAAGTGACGTATTGTCTCGTACTGCGTGTAAAATTCTCTCTCTGTCTCAGTCCCGTCATAAATAACAGAATGTCCCTATTTATAGGGTCTTTTTGAAAAGTGTGCCCTCCTAGGATCTGGTGACCTAGGAATTAGGTCACGCCGTTTTGCGGCGCCTCGGGATTTGGGCCTTAAAAGGCCGCCATCCTAGGGCCAATATCTGAGTGACACGTGTCATTGTGCTCAAAAGGATTCTGAAGCACCTTTTGAGTGACACGTGTTGCCACCTAAATGGTCCTTGCTGGACCTTCAGTCCACGTAGGACGGAGAAGAGTCCAGCCTCCACGTGTCATCATTCCATAGGTCCAATTGGCACCTATGTGGAGGACACGTGGCGCTATCTGATTGGGCCACCTGGCCGAGTATAAAATACCCAAATCATTTGACACTCTGGAAATTTTTTAATATATTGTATGTAATTATCTTCCATAGTGACCAATAGTACCCTTTTCGTGAAATTATTTTAGCAAGCATTTTACCATTCATGTGAGGTCCACAAACACCATTGTGAGTATTCTACATAAGGTGCGTTGATTTAGGTTGGTCTATACACAATAAGCTTTGACTATTAGGCCCTTTTTGCATAAATGACCATTTAATAGACCATATTGAGCCGCGAGTGTTCTCAAGGCTCGTTGGTCTTTTGATGAAGTATTTTTAGGATATGTGTCATAGGTAATATATTGGAGGATATGATCATACCAAGGATTGTCTCCTTCGATGTAATTTATTTCCTCTATTGCGTTGCAATATGCTGATACTTTTCTTCTATCAATGCATAATGGCATCATATTTAAGTGATATGGAATGTTGATCATCGAGGATAATTTTGTTAGACCATTGGAAAATTGATTATTATCCCTTGGGAGATATTTAAAAACAATATGTTTAAAATGCTCGAAGAGTTACTCTAGGTGTGTTTGGTATAACTTCATTGTGGAGTTCTATATTTTCCATTTTTTAAGTATATGATTTATAATCAAACTAGACCTCTCCATATACCTCTAATTTTTGCACACCTACGCTAGCTGCTGCTTCTAATCCAATAATGCACACTTCGTATTTCGCGGCATTATTAGTAACCTCAAAGTCTAGTTTGACAGAGATTGGAGTATGTGTTCCCTCTAGAATTATTAGTAACATTCCCACGCCACATCCTTTTTGATTGGATGCACCGTCGAAGTACATTACTCATTTGTCATCTTGCGTCATGAGAATCTCTTCATCCGGAAGATGAGAAGTTTCTGCAAGACTTGTTTGAATAGGATGTTGGGCCAGAAAATCGAAAATTACTTTCCCTTTTATAGATTTTTCAAGAATATATTTTAGTTCAAATTCGGCCAACATTACCAATCACTTGGATATTCTTCCTTGTATAGGTGGTTGTTCAAACAAATACTTTATCAGATTGTGTTGAGAAATCACATGAGTAGTGTGTGGTAGCATGTAATGTTGTAGTTTTTTAGTTACCCACACTAATGCTTAACTTGTTTTTTCCAAGGTGCTATATTTTGTTTCATATTGAATGAATTTTTTACTTGTGTAGTATATTGCACGCTCGACTTTTTATACCTCTTGTGCTACCATGGCACCTGTGGCCGTGTCTGTAACCTTGATGTATAGACTAAGAGGTAGTTTGGGTATCGGTGGTGCTAAAACCGGTGGACTTTTGAGATAATCTTTTATTTTCTCAAAGGCCCTTTGGCATTGATCATCCCATTCATGTTTTTCTTCTTTTTTCAATTTTTTAAATATTAGCTCACAAATCATAGTCAATATGTTGATAAACCGACTAATGTATTGTAGTTTGCCAAGAAACCCTCTAATTTTTTATTCTGTTTGATGGGGAGGCATATAACCGATTGCCTTTATTTTAGAGGGATCGAGCTCAATATCACGTGTGCTTACTACATATCCGAGTAACTTTTTAGAAGTTACTCTGAAGGCGCATTTTTGTGGATTCAATCACATTTTATATTCTTTTATGCGAGTGAACAATTTGCGGAAAGCTTTTATGTGTCCCATTCTACCTTTGGACTTTACAATCATATATCCACATCCACATCTATTTTTTTATGCATCATATCATGCAAGAGAGTCGTAGCCGTTCTTTGGTACATAGCTCCTTCATTTTTTAGACCAAATGGCATGATTGTGTAGCAATATGTACCCTAAGGGGTGATAAATCGTATCTTTTCTTCGTCTTCTTTTTCCATTAGAATTTGGTTGTAACGTGCGTATCCATCCATAAAGGATAACATCGCATGTTCATCAGTGTTGTCTAACAATATATCAATATGAGGTAGAGGAAAGTCGTCTTTAGGGCTAGCCTTATTATGTCCCTAAAGTCGACACACATGCGAACTCGTCCATCCTTTTTAGGGAATGGGACGATGTTCGCTACCCATTTCGGGTAATTACATAAGCGAATGAAACCTGCATCTAATTGCCTTTTTTACTTCTTCTTTTATTTCAAAGCGACATCAAGTTTCATTCGTCGAAGTTTTTGTTTTACTGGTTTAGAGGTAGGGTTCAAGGGAGTGGTATGTTCCGCAATTTCCCTATCTATTATAGGCATGTCCTTGTACGACCAAGCAAACACGTCTTTGAACTCTTTGAGCGTCGATATGAGGATCGATCGCTCTTCCCGATTTAATGTTAAGCCAATTTTGACTTCCCTTTTGTTTTTATTGGTTCCAATATTGACTACTTCAGTTTCTTCAATTATAGGGTTCTTCTGTTCTTGTTCATTCATTAATTCGACCAATTTATTAATATTATCATTTTCATTAGATTAATTGTTATAGCATTCAAAAGATTTAAGAGAAGGCATATACTCGGAAATAGACCTCATATTATTAAATTCAAAAGAGAGTACATCAAGAGAAGAATCCTTTTTGGGATCTTTGTCCTTAGAACTAGAAAAAAAGGATTCGGTAATGGCCACAAGGCTCAAATTTTTAGCTTCCTTAAAGTCTAAGCTAAACTCGTCATCCGATTCTTCAAACATCTTCCCCTCGCTTGTGACGATTTCCAGCTTATCACCTTTATGATGGTCCACTTGAAATATTTCCTCTATCCATGCTCGAAGGTTTCATTAGAAGGGGTGATCAACGAGGTTGGGTCAAAAGCTTCATCTTGGATGGCATTCTGATTAGTCATGGTAGCAACATGGTTTTGCTCTAGTCCAAATAGCAAGTTGAATGCTTGCCTATCATAGCACCCTAGGGTTAAGTGTTTTTTTAACAATTTCAAGATAGTTATTCAAGAAGTAGCAATCATGAAATATTTCAAATCCTGACTTCTTGTTTCCTTCCAGAACTAACGGTTCCAGAAAGTTATAACATGGGTAATCTTCTCCTTTCCTAATGAATTGTCCATTAAGGGTTTGTTGGTAGGATGGGAACAAAGTGATTATCCCTTTCTTATTGTTGTCTTTACGCTCTTTGTTTTTAGCATCGTGAGACTCTAATTCTTCTTTGGTTGGTTTGTATCCCAATCCAAAAGAGAAACTTTTCTTTGGGATGGTAAGGAAAAGAGATTTCTTCATTCGTATTCCCAAAGGCATCCCAGGAAAGTAACTACTCTTAAACAAGATGTTGTTTACTATGTGAGTGGAGTATGGATCAAGCTTGAATGGTTCTTCAAGGCCTTCTTCCATTTTAATTGTGCAGATTAGCTCCATAGCAAATCCCACATGCCTCTTCATCACTGTCATAGTTTATTTCTAGAAGTGATTGGTCATTTATAACTATTTTTAGAGGAGAAGCATGTATAGTCATGGGAAGCCCTTGATAGTTAAACCCAATCATTTGCTGAAGTAAGGATGGTATTCCACCAAGCTCGTGTATCCAAGAACGTCCTAGTAGAAGATTGAATGTGGGTTTAATGTCCTTGACATGGAGTTTAACCATCTTTTGAATTGGGCTTGTGGTAACAATTCAACACATCGATCTCCTTGAGTTGTCATAGGCTCTGATGCTTTGTTTGTTGATTGAAAATCTTTTTCTGGATTAAAGCCTAGATATTTTGCTGTTCGCAATGGGAACACATTTATAGCTGACCTGTTGTCTACTAAAGTTAGAGGGATATTGTATCCTTTGCACCCCACAGTTAAGTATAACGCATTGTTGTGGGTACTGTCTTTTGAAGGCAAATCATCATTATTAAAAATGATAGATTTGTCGGATTTCTCGCTATTAAGCAAGCTAACGAGATCCTGGGGGGTTGTTTCTGTACTTGCAAAAAAAAGCCAGTAGAGCATTCATAAGAGAATTCCTATGTTCTTTAGAAGAACTTAGGAGTTCCCAAATGCTAACATTCGCCTTGGATTGGCGAAGTTTTTTTACCAACGGATCTTCCACCTTAAGTGGAGGTGGTATTGGGTTTTGTAATTAACCTTGAGTTTGACTTTGTGTGGTCGAAGATCCATTTGGTGACGTTTGATAAACTCGCCCATAACGAGTCAGATGATCTATCTCATTTGGATTAGTTGTAGGACTCGTGAAATAACTTTCTTCTAGAGGCTTTGAACGTGCATCCATTTTAAGATGTTCCATGAGTTGTTCTTGATGCCATTACCCGAAACATTTAGCGCCGTCTGTGGGGAGAGTACCTCAAGGATGATTCAAGAGTCTGTACCACCTCCTTACCACACGGTTAATCAGCCGGAGTTCTTTACTTACCATGAGGATGATGATCCTCAGGTCGAAACTTACATAGCCAAAGATGGCTCTTTGATCTCTAAGCACATCCGTCCTAGAGAAACTCCAAATCGGTGTGCAAGCCAGACGGAAACAAGCAAGCCCCGTAGCCAGCCGGAAGGGGTAACCCACACGGCAAATGGATCTACCCCAATCATCCGGGACGAACTCATGAAATTTATGACTAGTTTTAAGGGTGAAATCAAGGATCTAATTACAAAAGGAAAGGCTGGACTAAGCAAAGGTCAGTCGGCAAGGAAGACACCTCTAGAAAGGAGGAAGCCAGTCAAGGACAGGCAGCCAACTCTGCATCCAAAGGATAAGGTAGACAGGACCAATGACTGGTCCAAGATTCTTCTACCCCAGAAAAATACCTAAATCCCCGTCAGGGTGAATAGTCGGTGGGTAACAAAAAGTCTACTCTTAGCGCTCAGGAAATCATCACCCGCAGGAGAAGTCAGCAGTTGTCTGAGTCAGCCTCTATCTCGAGCTTTCTAGACAGCTTCCAGAATACATCAGCAATGAATACTCAATCCTTGCATGAGAGCCATACAGGCGGTAATACAATCCACTCTGGCCCTTAGATGAATGGAAATGCACCGTACGTACCCCCTTTAGTCTACGGCCCGTATTCTCCTCACTTCATGCAGCCATCCCTCTTTGGGGGTTAGGCGGCATATAACGTCCAACCTTTAGACTGGCATCTCCGACTGCTCAAACTTGGAGAACAAACTTCTGCGTTCACCAAGGAGATAACTGAGTCCGCACAACTGGCCAAGGTTAAGAATGTGTTGGTGAGTGCTTATGATGGTACCGCCAACCCGGATGATCACCTCATGGCTTACTCCAACCTTTTGCTCATGCACGGGCTCGAGGATGCTATGTCATGCCGGTGCTTCCCGGCTACATTGAAGGGCATTGCCCAGCAATGGTTAGGCAACCTGCCACCGGATGCATCGACAGCTTCAGGAAGCTTGCCTTCCTGTTTGCCTCCAACTTCTTAATGAACATCCCTACCAAAAAGACAAATCTCAACTTGAGCACCATCCGGCAAGGAGATAGAGAAGGGCTTTGCTCGTATGTCAGACAGTTCAACCTGGTGAGAATCCAAATCCAAGGGTAGTCTCAAGCGGTTGTTGGACCGTCTGGCTGACAAGGGCTTGCTGAAGTCATATGTCTTGAAGTCCAAAGCAACTTCTAAGATGAATCCGGGGCAGTCCTCAAAAACTCTCATGCCTACTAGTAGTTCGGATACAGATAAGGATCCGGTCTACACTATAGCTGGCAGATTCGCAAGCGGTGGCCCGACCATCCGAGGCATCAAGGATCATCTAAATAGGATGATCCACTCAGTTGATGATGGACAGGCGTCCTCAAGTGACACATTCCCAGGCGTCCTCATCACTAAGAAGGAACGGGGCAAAGTTTTCCAACCGCATGACGACCTAGTTGTCATTGAATGCAAGTTTGCCAACCAGCTGGTTGGCCGGATTCTCGGAGACACGGGTAGCTCCTCTGATCTTATCAGCAAGTCTATCCCGACTTAATTACAAGCGAGATGGCCTGTGCGACGTCTCCCATCCATTAGTTGGCTTTGGTGGAGGGGTCGTGCGCCCAGTCAAATAAATTGATGTACCCATCAGGCTGGGGGAGAAGGGAAAAGGGCGACACATGGTTGTCCGGTTCCTGGTGGTTAAAGAGGTGATCTCCTATAACATTAATCTTGGACGACCCACTCTGAACGAGTGCAAGGCCTTCATCATCCCAAATCTCAAGCTTCTCAAGTATGAAAGGGATGATGGCACTATTAGCTCCCTTGACGGGGATCATAAGACGGCAAGGGAGTGTTATCTCTTAAATGTCAAGCTGACTACTACTGCAACCGGTTAGCCAAAAGAGCCAATAGACCTTGACGATGTCAAGGACCCTGATTTAACCCCTCCAACAGCCGCAAAGAAAAGAAAATTGTAAAACTGGTGGTGGTGAAGAAAGGGAAGAAATAGAAATCACCGACCGAGGAACGGTAAGATGATCTCCGTCCCCAGCCAGCTGAAGAGCATGTTGATATTCCTCTATATGAAAGCCGTCTAGAGTGGACTATTAAGGTGGGGACGTCTGCCTTTGAAAGGCACGGTGCAAACTTGCACCTTATGCTGAAAGAATTCAAAGACATCTTTGCCTTTGAAGTGGAGGAGATGCCAGGTATCAGCCCGAATCTCGCTGTCCACAAACTCGTCGTGGATCCAAAAAATAAGGCTATCCAGCAAAAGAAATGAAATCACGGCGAGGAAAGAAGTCAGGCAGCAGCTGCTGAAGTTAAGAAGTTGTTAGAAGCTGGGTTCATTTGGCCATGTAACTTCCCTAATTGGGTTGCGAACATAGTCCTTCTAAAGAAGACGAATGGTACTTGACGCATGTGTGTAGACTACACTAACTTGAACAAGGCATGTCCAAAGGACAGTTACCCACTTCTAAAGATCGACAGCCTTTTCGACTCTACAGCCGGGCATGCCTTGATGAGTTTTATGGATGCCTAATCCGGCTTTCATCAGATACCTCTCAGGAAAAAAAGATCAAGAGAAGACGGCCTTCGTCACTGATCAGGGGCTATTCTGTTATATAGTATTGTCATTTGGCTTAAAGAATGTGCCAGCTACTTTCCAACGGATGATTAATACAGTCTTCATTAATCAGATTGGGAGGAATATAGAGGCGTACATTGATGACATGATAGTTAAATCCAAGCTACAGACGGATCACCTTGCTGATCACCAAGAAACCTTCACCACGCTCTGGCGGCATAAGGTCATGTTAAATCCCAAAAAGTGTTTTTATTGGTGTTAAGCCTAGGAAGTTTCTCTGATTCATGATGGATCAATGGGGGATAAAGGCTAACCTCGAGAAGATACAGGCGGTGATTGACATGAAGTCACCCCGCACTATCAAGGAAGCCCAGAGGCTTACTGGTTGCTTGGCTGCGCTTGGGAGATTTCTCAGCCACTTAGGTGGCAAATGTCTTTACTTCTTCCAAGCAATCCAAGAAATTGAAAGAACATTTACACTCCTTGCCAAGGCTTGTTAGCCCTTTGCCAAAGCAGACGCTTTATATGTACTTAGACATCTCTGAACATGCCCTAAGTGCCGTTCTCCTTGCTTAGAGAGACGGCAATCAGCTCCCGGTATATTTCATTATCCATTTACTCAAGAATGCTAAACTCCAGTACCCCATGGTTGAAAAATTTACTGTGATAACACCAGTGCTATATGTATTTCTAAGGATCCAGTTCAACACTCAAAGGTAAAACATATCCACATTAGGCATCACATTTTAAAAGATAATGTGGAGCAAGGGAATATTAAGTTAGAATTTTGTCATACTGAAAATCAAATTGCATATATTATAACCAAGCCCTTGAGCAGAGAAAGATTTGAGAAATTAAGATTGGAATTTGGGATGATCAAGCTGAATTGATTGCTTCTGAAGTTCCAAGATATGGTAAAATCAAAAATAATGTAAATAGAGCTAAAAGAGCATTTAGCACAATCTTGGTGTGCTAAACATAGCTGAAGTGTCACCGTTGTTAATTACTAGAGGTAAGTTCATTAAAACGGTTAATTGTGTAAGTTATTAATTATGTACATTGCACATGTGTAGAAAGCGTGTTCCAATTGTTTGGTTTTATTTTCAGAAAGTTTTTTTAAAAAAAATTAAATGAATTTGGAAAGAAAAAGATTTTGGCAAATTCATCTTGTTAATTTAAAATTTGGCAAATTAATTGAATTTGTTCAATTAATGACTGAATACTGAAATCCCTTAGAATCCCTTACACCGCTTCATTAATTATAAAAGCAGAATTTCACCCACCATTTTCACCTCACTGTCAAATCAATTTAACCCCTTTTCAATATAAACACTTCTAAGCTTAAAGCCATCTCTAGAAAACCATGGTCATCATTGCTGAAATCGTCTCATCAGAAAACTCTCAAAGATCCGAAAACACCATTCAAGAGGAAATAACTCCATTAGCCATGGTGAACTACAAACCTTCTTCAACTTCAACCAAAACCCCCTGAAAATCCTATAACCTCATCATCTAAACCTAAAGAAGTGGAAAGTAAGAATAACCAAGAAGATTCATCTGTTTCAAGTGTCCTTCAAAGATTGAAAGAGTGGATAGAGAAGAAACAAATAGAGAAATCTCTTGAGGAGCAAATAGAAGAGGTTGACGAGTTTGCTCAAGGGAAACAATAAAAAGAAAAAAAAGAGGATGACAAAGAAGGAGGAGAAATGAATGAGGAAGAGTAAGTCAAAGAAGATCACAACAATTCAGAAAAGAAGAATCTGAAAAGGAAGATGAAGAAGAGGATGTGACTGATTAAGGTGAACTTGAATCACAATCAGGGAGGTATGTTGTAGGTCATCGTATTGATCTAGATTGGTGTAGGAAAGATAGGTTCTTAGAGTTTCTTGATTTGATTAAGTTCCAAGGCTAGGAATACTTGTTATCAAAATTTTCTCAAAGTAATTGTATCCAATTGCTATGACTTAGTTCTGCCAAAATTTTTAAGCAAAATTGGGGGTAATTTCTAGTGAATTCGATGGAGTAAAAATTGAATTGAATGTTGAAACGCTAGGTAAAACTCTAAAAACTCCAACGGAGGGGTATGAAACTTACATTAAGGGTAAAGCTAGTGTTAAAGTAGGAAATTACTTGACTGGTGACATTGTTGAAACTCTTGGTGGTCAAAGGGGGAAGAAGATAATGAGTCACAATTTTTGAGCCCGTTGAACAAGTTGTTGTTCAATTTAGTTAAGAAAACCATCTTGCCTAGAACTACAAAGAAGGGAGAAGCATGCTTGATGGATATGGCTGTAATTTTCTTTTTATCTAAGAAAATTAAAGTAAATTTTCCTGCATTGATGTATCAGCACTTGGCACATTGTGTTCCAAGTAGGAAAAAAGTGGGCTATGGAGCTATTTTGTCAACTGTGTTTGAAAGTGCTGGAGTAATTCTGAAGGGCAAGTATGGTGCTCTAGATGAGAAGCCAGAGAATGTACTAAATGAGGAAACACTGGCTGGACTGAGTTTGAAGGTAGTAAAAGGAAAAATTCAAAGAATGGAGAAGGAAGAGAAAAAGAAAGAAAAAGTGACTGGGAAAAGGAAAGAAAAATAAGTATCTAAGAAGCCTGTAAGGAAAAGCATAAGGATAGCTGCTAGTTCTCTTCCTAAAACAAGCATGGAACAGCCTTTGGAGTTTGATGTTGAGGAAGGTATCCTCAATGGGAAAGTTGTAGAAATGGTGGATAGGATAGAAAGGGTTGAGAAACAAATGAAGGATTCTGCTGAAAGACTTCAGATGTTAACCCTGGAAAAGCTTGTGTAAGAGCAGGGAAAGGATTTAAAAGAGCTCAAGAAGCTAGTGCAGAAACAAGGCAAGGAATTTCAAGAGCAAAAGAAGTTTCTGCAAGAACAAGACAAGGCTCTAACGGAACAGAAGAAGGAGTTCTAACAAAAACTCAAGAGTCTTAAAGACAACCTGGAGGCTTCTGTACAACAAACAAAGGAGGACTACAAGAAAATTTTGGAGTTTCTTGAGACCTAGCTCATTTTGTCCTCTATTTAACCCTTTCTAGTCTATATCCAGCCTAGCCTATTTCCTGTTTCTCTATTTTAGTCATGAACAATTTTAGTTTCTATTTTAGTTTTTGAACAATTAATTTTGGTTATAATATTTTTAAATTGTTTAGCAGGATGTTAAATCTTTTGGTTTTTAATGAATAGTTGGAACTTGCCTTATACTTGTGTGTATTTGTATGTTTTGAACACTTATGCAGGAAAGTGGAACTTGCTTAAGGTAAGTTAGCAACGTTGCCTTCAGTTTCTCACACTCGATGAATTTCTTGTGGGGCTGTGGCTAGATGCTTAATAAAATTGAAAAAGCAGGAATTTTTTATAATACCAAAAGGGGAAATAGAAGAAGCAAACTTGGAGGTTGAAGTTGTTCAAGGTTGTAGTTGAGAAAGTATAATAAATTTCTTCTGATTATGATGTTAATAGTTTAGTTTACTTTCTGTCTTATTTATTTTTTCTTTTTATTTTTGTTTTCATTTTAGTTGTGCGTTTACTTTCTGTCATAAATCAAAAAACACAAACATACGAACTTCTATTTTGTTTAAATTTTCTCAAGAGTTTGCTTAAGTTGGTCATCATCAAAAAGGGGGAAATTGTTGAAGCTTAAAGGTTTTAATGATGTGGAACTTAAACTAAATAAAACTCATCTAATAAAGGTTTTCAAGTGTTTGATTAGATTAGGTGAAGTTGATCGTGGTGATGGAAGAAGTAACTGGAACTAAGAAGACACGAGGAGATCTATTTACAAAAAGTTAATCAGAAAAGAAGAAGAGTTCTCTAACAAGAAATGAGTTCCCTAATAGGAACGTTCCCTAACACGAACATGAAGTCAGCAAGCTAAGGTCCCTGAAGGAACTTAGTCTGCATGAAGTAACTTACCTGTACAGAAGCGCGGCGCAGCAATTTTATTTAGCTAAGGTTTTTATCTTCTAGATTATTGTTAATATGTTAAGTAGGTTAATGCACGAGATTTATTTGAAGTGTGGCAAGTTTGCTTGGTAAATAAATTAATAAAAGATTTTAGAAAAGATTTTCTAAAATGTTTTATTTCTTAAAATCGGTTTGTTAAAAGATATGATTCTTTTTAACAATATCTTTCTATCTTATTTTTCAGAAAAGATTTTTGTCAAATATGATTTACATAAAACCGTGTTTTAAAGATGAGTTAAGTTAACTTATTTATCTTTTAGAAAACCTACTTGATATACAAGTCATACTTGTATAAATAGTAGAGATCAAAATGGTTTAAGGTTTTTGTGAGTTTATGCGTGGAGAAATCACTGAGCATTAATAGAGTTAGTTTACCAAGCTTCGAACTTGTCATATTATTTTTGGATTTTGTGCATAGCTTACCTATCATATACTAGGTGTCATAAATTTTGTTGGGTTATTTGGGTTAGTTTGTTATATTTTACATTGCATATAGAGTGTGTAAGCTTCTAGTGTGAAGCTGAGAGTTTTGTACTTTGGCAGTACGAGTGAATCTAAGTGTGGTGCTTAGATTGGGTAGGATAGGGTCCTATCAAGTAGCAAGTGTAGAACTTGTGAATAAAGGTCTGTGTTAATAGGATAGGGTCCTATCAAGTAGCAAGTGTAGAACTTGTGAATAAAGGTCTGTGTTAATAGGGTCGAGGTTTTACTTCCAGTTGGGCCCTGGAAGGTTTCCTCGTAAAATCTGTGTGTCCTTGCAAGTTCCTATATGCATTGTTTTATTATTCCGCAAAAGTATTCATTATAAACTCAATACAATTAACCCCCCTCTTGTATTAATCGTCTCAACTAACACTATCCCTATCTTATCCAAGGCATTCATTACTTCCAACCTATGTTCTCGAGATGTAGCTAGGAGTTTCCATACATTTATCTCAACCTTGGTCTTTTTGAATTGCTAGACAATGTCATTGTCTTCTATGATGGGTATGGGAAATTGCTGCACAACTGGAATAGGCTGTGTAATGACGGGAGGTTGCATTCTCCCAAATCTTGTGAGGACATCTATAGGTGAATCCTCTTCGTCCCAAAAATCACCTACTGAATATGACACTGAAAGTGGAGGTTTTTCCATGTCTTTTAGGTAGACGTCTTCTTCATCGCTGTCCCAAACCCCATTGATGCTTATATCTTCTTCTTGTGGGATTTGAAATAGCTTCTTATCATCAATCATCTTCTAAATTAAATCTTTAAATTTAAAAACGTTTTCAATGGTATGTCCCCCTGATTGATGGTCTGGACATTAGAACCTATATGTCCTCTTCAGAGACTCAAATGGTCTCGGTTCGAGAGGTTTGACCTAACCATTCTCGGAGAGCATTTTGAACATTTTAGCATAAGTATTCCTAATTGGAGTATAGAGTTTATTATTCTTCTTGGGTGTGTCAATTACTTGTAGAGGGAATATTTTCTTCTGAATTGGTGGAATTTTATCATACTTTTACTAAAGTTCCTCCCCTTGTTTCTTTGCAAGTTCAAGAGCCTCACGTAGTGAGTCTATTCCCTCCCACATAGACCATATAAGCATTTGCACGTCTTCCTTGCTTGCTCGTTTTGTAAATTCATCCATGGCATCGAAAAAGATCTCCTCTTCTTCTTCGATAGCATGAATTTATTCAATTGGTTTGATGAGAGATGAGGGATCGACATCATTTTCCTCATCAGAAATGGCCAAGACGTGGGAGAGAGGTGCATTGTCGATGCTTGGCTTCTTACTGGCATGGGGAAATGGTAATTTATTGTTATCAATTAAATCTTGGATAGCTTCTTTAAGCTTCCAACAATTCTCAGTGAGATGGCCCCTACCTTGGTGATATTTGCAGTGTGCATTGGGTTCCAATTAGCTGTCCTCTTTTCAACTAGTGGGTCCCCAAATGGTCCAATAAGAATTAGAAGACCTTTTGCATTCAATCGGTCAAATGCGGTGTCATAACTCATACTAATAGGAGTAAAGTTCCTCGTAAATGGTTTCTTTTTTCCTTGGTTGTTCATAGCAAGGAATTCACTCAAATTAAAGGTGCTAACATTGTTTGAGTGGGTTGTTTTGGAAGAAGAAGGATTGTCTTTCTTCTTGCCTTTTCAACCACCGTTGGAGATATTATTAGCAGCTTTTAGTTTAGCAAGGTCGTCTTCAATGTTAATCCCAATATCATAGACGGCCTTGAAGGTGTGTAGATTGTTTTGATATTTCAGATGCCTGGAGTACTTTTCTTGAAGGTTCTTGATGAACAACCTCACAGATTCTTTTTCGCTTGGTACTTAAATCATCCTAGCAGAAGTTCCTCTCCATTTATTAAAGAAAGAAGTGAAACCTTCATTCTTTTTCAGTTTAAGTATTTCAAGTTCCCTATAATCAGTTTCAACTTGAATATTGCACTTATACCTATCAATGAAAGCGTTTACTATTGATTCCGAAGTAGAGGTCTTCTCTTTGACAAGGGAGAAGAACCATTGTTGGCAAACAGTTTCAAAGATAAGGAAAATAAAGAAGGAAATACTTTTTTATCAATACCCTTAATACTCATTATTGTTTCAAAAGCTCTTAAATGAAAATAAGGGTTGTCAGTTGCCTTGAATTTTGGGATGTCATTGGCATTGAACTTCTGCGGAAGAAGCTCCTTGTCCACCGTGACCCCGTGTGAACTAATGCCCTGAAACTTGTACTCACTAGATAGCTTGCTCTAGCTTTCTTGCATAAGATCCATTCGTTGTTTCTACACAGGGTCATTTATTTGAAGGGCTAAAGCCTTCAACACTTCAGTTATGTCAGTCATTTGATTCCTAAGTTCTTTGACTTCTTCCTGAGTTGTCATTATCTTCTTAGCTTTCCTTTTTTGAGCGATTGGTTTGTCAAAAAGTTGTACTTGAATGAAAATTTTGTCTTTGATCAAATGCCCTTCCTTTCTTGACCACGCGATGTAAATTAAACCATTTATTTTTAATGACTTGACTCAATTGAATTTGACTTTAAGGGTTTATAAAGAAAAAGAAAAAAAAAAAGCAAAAATAGGGTGTATATTTTTGGGAATCAAGTATATGGTTGAAACAAATGGTTTAATTGGAGGATTAATATCCGATTTACCCCCCTTAAAAAATGACGGAAAACACGCGCATACAAGACTCTCTTAGACATAGTCAAAGTGTACATATATATTAGTGTGCGCTTTATAATGTGAGTGCAAGTGACATGCTTTGACTCTTTTGTAAGACCATGGGACTTAGTGCGTAGACTCAATTAAGGACTTAACAAAGGTATTGTTATTAACAAAATAATCACATTGATTAGCAAACTGTTTAATTAGACTCATAGTGATGACTCGAGCAAAATGTTGAACTGTCGCCAAAGCAACAGAACTGTTGCCGCACTTTGCAGTGCAATGCCAGACGACAAAGCTGTCGCCAGGCCTTGCACAACATAGTGTGGCGCTGCAGTCCAAATTGTGGCGCCATTACTGGAGCGTTAATCTTGCTTTCAGTATTTTAACTCTACGGGACATGCCTAAAGTCGTACTAAGTCAATTTCGATTAAATTATTAGACATTAATTAATCAAATTAATTAATTAGGCAAAGTCCTTTTAGTCGTTAATCAGTTTATTTTAGTCTTAAACACAATTCAAACAAACGGTTAGGAAAAACACATAGAGTATGCACAACAAATAATGCACAATTAGTTAAGTAGGCACAATATGATGCAATGAGTTTGCAAACTAACCATGGCTCTAGTTCTCTAAAGTTCAGGATATGGGTTAGTCAAAGAGGGTCCATGGTTAATTGTCCGGATGTACTGCGCGAAAGCCTTACCTTTTGAAGGGTTGGCGCGAGTGGATGGGACACCGCGAGTTAAAAACTCGCGTCCATGGTTTGGTGAATTCAACATTCTCGTATGTACCCTTTGTTGCACAGAGCGTTCAATCAGGTAGATGGAGCATGAATTCCCAGAGGGTTATGTCCATATGTAGAACACATATGGGTTTCAGAAAAGTGAGAAAAACTAAATCAGGAGGTAGGATCGAGCAAAAAGTGCAAAAAACAGGACAAAATTAGAACGCATAATTCTGCCTCAGTATTGGAAGAACTTGGCGCCAGCGAATAGAGGTTGTCACCGCAATATGGTTCTGTCGCCTGGTGACAGAAGTGTCGCTTGGCGACAAAGTCATATCGTTGTCGATAGACTCTATTTTCTAGACGCTAGTTCCTACATGCCTCAGCAGCTTTCTGTGCTCGATAAAATTTTCCAGTTTTGTGCAACATTATTTCGATCCTAGTTGTGAAAGATATTCCTTAAATTTCCTACGCGTAAAAATCCTATGTTTTTAACTTATTACGGATGGTCTTTCCAATGAGATCTTTTTGTGCATATAAAAATAATGTTAATCAAAATTATGCACATGAAATACTTAGAACTATTCGAGTATCATCCACTCAGTATGAATCACCAAAAACTCTAGGGAATATTTCAAGCATTACCCCAAACTTGAACCCCATTGTGATCATACACTTAAGCATGGTGGCGTCCAAAGGGAAGGAAGCTAGAGCAAAAAAGTCGCCAACAAGTTTTAGGAACTAGTAAACCGTTCACAGGGTGAAGGTTACACCCCTTAACGATCCAAGAGATCGTCAACTCCAATAGGTCTGGAACCATGACTAGAAGTTCGGGGATGAAAGTACAAATCTAACCTAAAAGAGATTGAACCTGCCCTAATAATAGGCCTCTACTTTATTTTGACCGTATTCATGTGCGTTTTCTGACTAACATGCAATCAATAGGTTTACCCTAAACCTGTTTAATCTATGTTGTTTGAATATTAATGCACAAATAAAACTATTTTTGTCGATCCTTGAATTATAATAACATTAACCCTAAAAAAGATTATTAATTATCTTATTAAGCGTGATTACAAGTACCAATTCCCTTTAAACATGCATAAAAGGAGTGATCAGCAATAACAATAAATATAAATATCAAGCAACACAATAATTAAATTATTTAACAATTAACATGAAATAATTTGTAAATTAACAAATTACGCAAAACAATT
This sequence comes from Chenopodium quinoa, assembly GCF_001683475.1. Taxonomy (NCBI): domain Eukaryota; kingdom Viridiplantae; phylum Streptophyta; class Magnoliopsida; order Caryophyllales; family Amaranthaceae; genus Chenopodium; species Chenopodium quinoa. The sequence goes on from NW_018742225.1 coordinate 1,445,285, forward strand.
TGTAAATTAGCAAATTACCTGAAACAATTCGTAAATTAACAAATTACGTGAAACAATTCGCTAATTACCAAATTACGTTAAATTATATAATTCGACACAACAATAATTATAATCATAATCATAATCATAATCATAATCATAATTACAATAATCATGATAAAGCATAATATTAATAGCAAGATCCTAGGCATGATACTAACAAGGTTAATAACAAACCCTAGTATGTCACTAAACAATAAAGATCAAATATATAGCCCTAACATGATACTAACATGAATATTAAGAAAGGCAATCGAATGCATCATAGAAATCATAATTGACATTATATTCTTTACCCTAAACATGATACTAGGAACTTATTGTTGTCATTCTAAACATCAAATTAAGAAAAACAACTTAACATGATACTAGAAATCAAAAGAACAACCTAGACATGATTTCTATATCATAATAACAATAAATCAATTAAAGTACTTACTTGGATGCCTCGTATCTTTTTCTAATAACAAAGTACACATGTTAGTAACTTTAAGGAAAATATAAAATCAAAGAATTAAATAAAGATTAAGAAAGTTTAGACTAGATTTGGGACCAAACCCTCAAAAATTAAAACCTTTCACGTCTAGGGCGAAGGCTACTTCGAACTTGGCTAAGTGTTTCTAAATCTTGTGAATGCGGAATTTTGTATGAGAAAAGCTAGTTTAGAAAAAAGAGAGAGAGAGAATAATCAAGAATTCCTTGATGAGAGTTGCTGGAGAAGAATTGAGAATTGATGATTGAAAACGGAGGTTTCAGGAGGTTATTTATAAAGAAATCAGCCGGATATAATAAAAAACGAATCAGAGTTTCGAAAAGAATAAAACACAACTGCAGCACCAAACACGCGCCTGTCGCCAGGCGATCAAGCTGTCTGATAAGTGGCATTTATGCCACTATTTAGATCCTCTAATCGCGGTATTTTTCTACGTTTGTCCCTTGTTTGTACCCCTTTTGCTCCGTTTATCTCTTTATTATATTTTTGTGCTTTTCCTTGTGTTTTGTAGGATTTTAAAGTTTATTTTAATAGAATGAAGAGCTTGGAGAATTGGAGTTCATTTGAAGAGCTACAAAGGAAGTTAAGGAGCAAGCAAGCAAGGTCATGCGGACAGCGCGGGTCGCGCTTTCAGAATGGCGCGGGTGCGCCAAACCCAGCGCGGGCGTGCCTAACATTGGGGTCGAAAATATTGAAGGAGGCGGAATGTAGGCGCGATTTTGGCGCGGCTTAGGCGCGATTTTGGCGCGGCTTAGGCGCGGGCGCGCCTAAGATAGGCGCGGGAGCGCAAGGGCCTGAACTCCAAAACTGACCTTTGTTCACTCTTTTAGCCATAACGTTTGATCTACACATCGAATTGAGGTGATTCAAATTGCGTTGGAAACTAGACTTGAAGAGCTTTCTAACAATAGGTTGCACGCCACAAGAAGCCTCCTAGAACAGAAGTTATGGATATTTGAATTTTAATGTCGCTGCCAGGCCGAAACCCAGATTGGCGCGGGCACGCCATTCTACTGCGGTTCTATTTTTAGCCCGATTCTCTCCTATTTTTGGGGAAGTTTGGATGGTGGGTTTCTTTGGGGGTTTTCTCTCTCCTCTTTGAGGGGTTAAACCTTAACATCTCTCCATCAATCTTCACATAAATTAGGCTTAGATTTAGTTTTAATCTTTGTTTTTATACTTTGTAATGTAGATTAAGAGTAATTTAGGGTATTTTAGAGAGAGAAAGTGAAGAGCTTCAATGGTGGATTGAAGAAGATGAAGATGAAAAGTGACATTGTTTTGGATTCCTTTTCAATACTTCAATGAGCATTCTAAACTCTATCTCATTTATTGTTCTATCTTAATTTCTTGCTTGATTAGAGTAGTTGTTTTGTTTAATTGCTTCTCTTTGTTCTTCTTGTTGGGTTTTGTGTTAGTTGTTCATGATTAGTGAGTAATTCCCTTTACTAAGGGATTGGTGATAGCATGTGGTGAATCTTGAATGTATTAGGCTAGACAAATGTTAGTTATATGTGATTAAATATACCTTGTAACCATGTTTTACTAATTACTCTATGTGAATGGCCAATCATGTGTTGTAATTGGGTGGATTAAACTAAGTTATGACGATAGTGTAACTTAGGGATATCCATTAGGTGATCGATTCTATGAAAAAACCTTAACTTTCATAGCTTATGACGATAGTATGAGCATGTGTTAAGTTGGGAAAGCCTTTGACCCCGATAGGTGGTTAGATGGTATTGTTGGTATTGCCTTATATGAGATATTTGGTTTGCATGTAAACTCATTTCCATTGGCTAACTTTATTGAAGATCATTGTCATGTTTGACCCTCTCCCTTGGTGTTAGTTTAACTTAATATTAATCTCATTTTGTTTATTGTTCTATCCATCCTATCTCTTTGACCTTGCTTAATTGTTGGTGGTGTTGATAGTGTTTATGTCGTCTCCGTGGTTCGACCCTCTACTTACCACTAAACTTGTTTAGTGTAGGTGTAGGTTTATAAATATTGTTTGGTTGAGGGTAGTTAGTCCAACGACCTAATTATCCCTCACCACTGTCGTATGGCGCTGCAATTAATTTTCCAAGCGTTTTCTTATTTTGATAAAATTTAAGCGTACGAGAGGGCAAAACTGTATTTTCCTTAAAAACACTTCTTTTATTCTAATTAAAACTCTTAAAAATCAACTAAAGTCAATTTATTAATGCTAATTAAATGAGGAATGAAAAGAAGCTTCTAGAACACTATAATCCATCCTAATTGCATTAGGAATGATAAATCCCTAATAAGCCCTCCTCTAGATCATTGGGCTGCATATAAAGATCAAACCGGGCTCAGTTTAGTAATTTGGCCATAACTTCCTCATTATTTATCGAAATTTAACTTATAATATATCGTTGGAAAACTCTTTTCGAACCCGACCCAACTACACAATTATTAAACACTTGCCATGGACCAAACCAAACTAGATTGGCTATTTTCGTAAAATAGGTTTTTAAAAGCAGAGAGAAAGAAAAGAAATAAAACTAAAAGCAACACTAGACTTTCCACAGTTTCACTTCATTCGATTATGATTCAACGTGAAAGGTACTTATCACTGGGTTTGGTTTTTGGGAGACATAAATGGGTGTCTACAAATATCCTCAGAGCCAGACCCTGATGCAGAGTCCTCGTCGCTCCCTCATCACCGGCTGACCCCGGTGTGGACACTACCTCGTCTTTGTGTACAGGGCCAGCTTTGTCAATGTCCACCTGGGAGAAGACCCCCTCACCGTCTCTACCCTCATAAAAGATTGAGTCGTTAGGGGTTTTAGGAATCCTAGACGGGGAATACTCCCCTGAGCCTTCATTACTCTCAGACCCCTCAACCGGGGTTATCTCATTGGACGGTACTTCCAAAGTACCGTCTCTTGGACGCCGTCTGGTGGTCATCTGGTGACAGGGTAAAGTCGTACTGATAAGTGACTTTTATGTCACTTTTAGGGTGTTTATTGAGTCGCTTTCCGGCTTATTTTACAATAATTTAGCCCATTTTGTTTTTTATTTCTTTTATTTGCTTATTCTCGTCTTTTATCTTTATTTTGAGTATTTTAGTAGTTTTTATTAGTTTTTAGTTTATTTTTGTAGTTTTAGTTAATAATTTCCCGCTTCTCTCATTTTATTTATTTTATTTTCTTTTAGTTTCTAGTTTGTTTTATTTTATTTAATTTCAATTTATTTTATTATTTATTTTGTTTTAGCATTTTATTTTACTTTATTTATCTTATCTTATTTTATTTATCTTATTTTATTTTATTTTATTTTATATTTTAAAAATCCCCTCGTGTTGTTTTTGGTTGTAGGTGTTTTCGGGTCCGTGGTCGATCGGGTTCAAGGTCCGAGGTCCACCGCCAAAACCACCATAAACCACCACACAAAACCGCAACCACCAAACTCAATTCACAACCTGCCACGCACTCCCACCAATCCCAGCACAACACAACACCGTCACACACAGCCCCACTCAAGAACAACAACAGCGACTCAACTCCCCTCACACCAAGAACCACCTCCAGCCACCAATCCGCCAGCAACAACCACCAACAACCCCTGCTCCCATAAACCGCAACCAACACCACCAAACACCGCAACCATAACCACCACACTCCCCTGATTTCCCTCTCCTCTTCTCACCTTCACGCAACAACATCAACCACCTGAACCACCATTACCTCGAAACATCCCCCCCCCCATTTAATCCAACTCACGCATCTCCCCTGCTCCATCTCTACCACAAACAACCACGCACATCAACAATAACCCAGCCACACCGTCCACCTGCAACAATTAGCCTCCGTATCCACCACCAATCCGCACCAGCACCTCAACTCCAATTCCCGCAGCTCCAATCAATCAATTCGCACAAGCATCAACAAGTTCGAGCAAACCGTTGAGAGTTCGGTCGAGGTACGAGTCAGAAACTTTCAGAGTTTTGTAAATTGAAGAGGTGTGGTCGAACACACCCATGGTTCGACCGAACCAACCCCGTAGTTCGGCCGCACCAACCCATGGTTCGACCGAACCATTTCACGAGCTTCGCGCGTGACTCTTAATGAAAATCGAACGGCTGCAAAGTGATAATTGCTGATGTTGATGGAGTATGAACGGTGATGATGATGCGTGAATGGGTGCTTGAATTGGAGCAGGGGAATTCGAAAGTGAAATGAGAAAGGAGTCTGATGGTTGTTTTCGTGGTTTGGGTGGGAATTTTAGTGGGTTTTGGGTTTTTCCTTTTCATTTTAATTTTCCTATTATTTTATTTTACGGTTGTTTCGTTTATTTTTGGTTTTTAATTTAGTATGTTAATTGTCTATTTTTTTTTTTATTTCTTTTTATTTTCTTTTTTATTATTTTTAGCTTGTATTATAAATATCCTCTTTGGGTCATTTTCAAGATAACTTTCAATCAAAGTTTATTTTAGATTTTGTTCTAGGGAAATGGATGAAGGTTATGTTAATAAATTGAATGATTGATTGTGATTAGTATGGAATTGTTTCTTGATTATTGTGTATGGATGATGCTTTTATGGATTAGAATCTTTCTAGCTAATTGATCCTATGTTCTTAATTGTGCTTTCAATCGATTGTGCGAGAGTGAGTTGGTTGAGAGCCCTAATTTCTACCATACCTTTGCTAGACTAGTTGCACGAGAGTTAATTAGTTTAGTAGGATAATTAACATGCTTAATTGTGCGAGAGTGAGTTAAATGTGTTGATTGTTCCTAATCAAGGTCATTTTCATCTAATTGTATGATGTTATTGAATGTATTAATGTAATTGGATTCCACTTTCCCTAGTTTTAGTTATTTGTTCTTAGTTGTGTTTTGTTGTACCTCTCTCTATCTCACAAGCTTTCCTAGTAGTCTAATTAGCACAAATTGATACACTTAGTCCTTTTGGGTTCGACCCTTTACTTGCCACTAACTAGTTTAGTGTAAGTTTAGGTATTATAAATTTCTAATTTGGTTAGGGTTAGTAGTCCCAACGACCTACTTTTAACCCCGATAAAATTTTGGCGCCGTTGCCGGGGACTAAGGCGTTCATTAGTTTGTGTTGATTAGATTAGCTAGGTTCTTGTATATTATTTGATTTTTTTTGTTTTTCTTTGTTCTTTGTATAAAAATGGCATGCTTATCTTTTCCTCCATTTGATGGTGAACCCTTATATGCTTACTTTGAAAGACTAGATGGTTTTCTTAGTTACCATGGGTGTTCTCCTAGTGATGCTTGTGGTATAGCTTATTGGGGCATGAATGAGTATAATAGGGGAATGGTTGAGGACATGAATAATGATAGATTTTGTCATTTGTCTATTCATGAGGCTTGGGATTTGTTCACATGGATTGCTAGGGACTCTTTAGATGGAGAATCGCATGTTTCTTGCTTTGATTCTCAATGCCAAGATTCTTTTAATTTTTGCATGAATTATCTTGATACTTCTTATGTGCCTTGTGATAATCCAAGTATGCAAATTGACACCTTTCCCCCTTATGCTCATTTTGATGAGGTTTGTGCTAATTTTGATGACACTAGTAGAAAAAGGCTTATTTGCGTCGCTCATTTAAGTCATTTGCGTCGCTCCTAGGCGCGACGCAAATAAGAGTCATTTGCGTCGCTCCTTTATAAACAAGCGACGCAAATTACTTTTTTGATAAACTTATTTTTTTGTCATTTGCGTCGCTCCTTTATAAATAAGCGACGCAAATAACTCTTCTGACAAACTTATTTTTTGTTATTTGCGTCACTCTTTTATAAAGGAGCGACGCAAATAACTCTTCAGATAAACTTATTTTTTGTTATTTGCGTCGCTCCTTTATAAAAGAGCGACGCAAATGAGTTTTCTGATAAACTTATTTTTATTCATTTGCGTCGCCCCTTTATAAACAAGCGACGCAAATGACTCTTTAGATAAATTTTTTTTGTTATTTGCGTTGCTCCTTCATAAACAAGCGACGCAAATGACTCTTCCAATAAACTTATTTTTTGTTATTTGCGTCACTTGTTTATATAGAAAACTGCTGTATTTACGTCACTTGTTTGTTTAATGAGTGACGCAAATGAGGTGAATTTTTTTTTTAATTATAATATAATAATTGCCTTATATGTTTGTAGTACCTGTTTTCCTAGGTATAAAGTAATATGCTAACGCTAATATAATTGAAATTAAAATGCAATATTATTGAATAATGCAAATGTAAATTTCGGCAGAGTCTCCTTTGTAATTTGGCCTACCCATAAAATTGGGAATGACGACATTATATTAACAACCTGTCCAATAATTTACATCTTAATATCATAGACATTATGCTCATCATCCCAACACCAATCAACCAAATTACTTCATTTCAAGCCTATAATCCAAAACAAGAGTCAAACATGCGCTAAGTGGTAAATCTAAAGTTCAACATTACATATAAAATACTCTGCCCAAATATCTCGGATCTCATTTATCTCCTCCTCGGTGTACGGTGTAGTTCTTGAAAAATCCTATCAACACAACAAATATACAAGAGGAAAGTTTTAATTCAAGATTGTAGCTAACATCAAATTGTATTTATCAAACAAAAATGAAATATTTGACAACTCATACTTGAATAAGATCTTCACTACTATGGTGATGTTCAAGTATTTCGTACATATCACGCATGACGTAGTAGCCACAATCACGTCCACCTAATTGTTGAGGACACTACATGTAATATATTTGTAAGTTGAATTAAATTGCTATACTTCAATTATTAAGAAACTAAAAGTTAGGGTAAGAAATTAAGGTAACCTGTCCCAAATGCCATGTCAATTTACTTCCCCTAGATTGTCCACTTAATGCCTTAAAACTTCGAAAAGCACTACACATTTGAAACAAATAACATATATATTACCCTTACACACATAAAATCATGACATTAATATCAAACTAGACTTACTTTGTTATTGCAAACTTAATTGCTAAATTTCGCTTCTGCCTCAAAGAATCAAAGATGATGACTTCACGCTTAGCCATGCATAAGACAAAAAGAACCCAATGATTCCTATATAATAAATTAGACACACATTTGTAAAAGAGTAAAATAATATCAATAATTTGCAAAGTTCAAATAAATACAAGTTCAAAGTTTATACTTTTCATGGTATGGGCATAAGATGAACTGCTTAGATTTTTGTTTTTCCATCAGATGTGTCATGTATAGTAGGATAAAATCAGCATCACTATGCAAATAGGTTTCTGAAATCATTTCCGGACACATGAATCCGATGGAAGCCACTTCCTCCGTATCGAGTAAGTCACTCAAGGCCCTACATATATATCATGTAATAACATTATAAATGGTAATAAATAAGTATATGGGAAGAGTGAAATTTGAATATCTTACATCATAAAAACTTGCAAAACTGAAATATTCAGCCAAGCTCGTGTGAGAAGTTTATTGACATCTTCACGTTTGATAATGATGTCCTTACTGTCTTCATAACTAAAGGTCCAAGCATCAGCCTTAACCTTAATAGTTTCACCTTCGGGTAATGAAGATAACAAACTATTCAAAGACCCACACTTCTGAGATAAGTTTTCCAAAGCATAATCCATAAGAAAAACTTTTTTTGGATTGGTGTTGGACTCTTTTGTTTCGCGACCACTTTCAACTACTTTCATTTTGTCTTGCATGTTTTCTTTGACCGCTTTGTTGTTACCATTGTTCTTATTTGATATGAATTCCTAATCAATAGTAAAGCAAATCTATTCAACAATTTGCTATATTTTGTATGACAAACTATATGTAAATTGTTACAAAAATAATTTACCTTGTCATGCATAAGTGAAACCAAGTATTTCGGCCATTGGGTAAATGTACCATGAGCATGCTTAAGTTTCTTGATGACTGAAGAAGGAACTGGAACCGAGAATTCTTTGAACTCGTCAAAAAAATCATCAACACTCACCCTCACGTGATCCGGAAGGAGGTTACTATGATGATCAAGGATTAACTCCGGATGATATGTACCTTCAGCTACAATGACTTTCTCAGAGTCATTTTTCAACAATGATAGCCGAAAATGAACCGGTTCCTTATAAAGATAAAAAAAATCATAATTAAAAAATATAGAAAATTGAGTTACAAAGTTAAAAGTATGTCGCAGTCATAAATCATTAAAAAAAAGATACAAAATATAAAATAACAAAGTGTTGGATACCTGTATGTTTGCAAATGGATCATCACCCACTGATTGGCAACTACTAGGATTTTGTTGAGTCGTCCGACCTATGTTATTCATTTCAGTTGGAATTTGAATACCTATCTGTTTAGCAAATAACATAAACTTCTCTTGAACCATGGAATCCATTTTAGAATCCATCTCCTGCATAGTCTCCTCTCGTACCCTCCGGGCTACTCTTGCCTCTAATTCTTCCAGCTCATCATCTTCGAATTCCCTACCCCGTCGGCCACTACGCCTCTCTCCGGATCCACATACAGCTTTAATGCCAATTCCACTGCCAAATGCTATTGCCCGACCATTACGATCTTTTTTCCCAAGGGCACGAGATAAGATATCATCATGCCTATTAGGAACAAAGTTTCCTTTAGCTTGTTGCTTTCTCCAATTATCCTACACAATGACTTCAAGTTAGAAAACTTTGGTTGCAATACATAAACTTAACAAAATATATTCAAAATTGAAATAAAGACTTATTACATATACTTATTATATACTTACAATGGATTCTTTCACCTCTCTTGTTTTCTCATCCGGCAAATAAGGATTTCCCTTATCATCTTCTATTGATCTTGCTAGAAGCCAAGCATATGTCCTATTCGGCAAACTAGACACAACCGAAGAACAAGATGAAGTACTGGATGCTGAAGATGTCGTGGGAATATACCCTTTTCTACGCCATACAATATTCATTTCACCATATGATTTGGCTCCTAAATGGTGAGGGTATTCGTTGAAAGACTGGCTTTGTCTTGCCTTCTCACTGATTTCCTATTTTCACGAGCATAAATGAAGATTAGTACATAAGAATCCGTTAACAAAGTATTAATAACCCGCATGATCATTGATATTAATACACACAAACCTTAAAATCATCTGTAGTATGCTCCTCAACAAATGTTTTCCATATATCCTCAGATATGAAATCATAGAGTACATAGGGCATTCTTTTCTCCTTCGGCATATTCCTGGTACATGTGATCCAACCACTGACCAATTTTGTTTTGAAATCTCTCCAAGTTTTATCACAAGTGCGTAGGACCTTTTTTTTCTTGTCTTCATCTTCTTCGATTTGAAACTCTCTCTACGCAAAAAATTAAAAAAATAAAAAAAGTTAGTAAATAATTTCATCATATTCAAATAAATTGTTTTCATCATATTCAAATAATGTCAAAATGATCATATAATAGTATAACATTTAACATATAATAGTGAATATTACCTTAACATCTTCCCACAAAGTGTCTTTTATTCCTTGTGGAACTTGATTCCAATCTTTATACAATATAGACACCTTTGCACGACTTATTTCACCAACATGAATTTTGTATGCTTTTGCCCACTTTCCAATGGGTCGACACAATTCATCCCATTCAAGCACTCTAGGAACCCCAGGTATGGATTTTAGGCCCTTTGAAGGACCTCTTGGCTTTTTTTTCTTATTTATGAGAGTCGGTTGTTTGTTGCTCTGATTGTGATTGATTCATTCCCGTCGGGAAACATTTCTACTAAGGCTTCTAACAACTGCGTAAAACCCTTGTCAGTCCAACAATTACTCGCCTTTAAGTTGAATAACTTCATAATAGCACCAAGTTTAGTGAACTTTGTACAACCAGGATATAACGGGGTTTCAGCAGCTCTCAAAATACTATCATATGTCTAGGGACACTCTGTGAAATGGTCTTCAACATCTTGCATCATTTCATCTATCCTGTCCTTCTCCACTTCACTCTCACTTTCAACACCAATATCATCAGCTGTATCGATATCCTCACCTTGGGGGTCATTATCATCATCACAATGATTCTCATCTTCCCTTGGACAACAACTAGAACTTGCCTCAATATATATGCTCTCACCATGCCATGTCCACCTCGTGTAGTTTTCTTTAAACCCACGACGAATTAGATGATCTTTAATATCAACTATATCACGATATCCCCTCGAATTATTACAGTCACAACAAGGACAAAGAATATTCTTTGATTTATTCTTTGTTTGGTGTTTTAAGGCAACAGTGCTAAACTCTTCAATTCCTCGTAAAAAACTTGTACAATTTCGTTTACCATACATCCAACTTCGATCCATTTTCAACCACTAAATAACAAAATTAATTTTAAGATAATGTGTATATATAGCTCCTTAACCATAAACAAGAATATAAGGCATCAAACATTTTTATTCAAAGTTTATATCATGTAAATGCAACTCCGGATGATCCAATAAGGTCCTTATCACTCCAACCTAACCCATTCTTGAATGTCCTATCTCACTAATAACTACTTGTAAAGTTTAGTTCTAAAGAAAATCCGGCAGCATTTCCCTATAGCTCTCCAAGCACACAATGTAGATAATCGGCCATCAACATATGTACCCAAAGAACAATCGGGAAATAGTGAGCCATGATCTTCTTAGATCCAAAACAATTCAAGTAGTTATCACCTAAATGAGATAGAACATTCAAGAACAGTCCCAAACCGGGGACTATTCAAGACTTACTCCTAATGAGTAAGCCCTGAACGGGTATCTAAGTCAATGATGCAAGTATTATTGCAATTCCAATCAATTATATCACAATTAAAAATCTCATACAATTCACAATCATTATACCAACCAGAACAAATAAGTTAATATTGCAAAGAATGGTTCAGATATATATACCACAAGTGAAGACAATCTCGTATGCGTACTACCGCCTTAATCGTTTGTCCACAACCAGAACCTCGAGCAACTTGTGGAATTCACTTCCGCATAATTAAGAATCTGCCATAAAAAATTACATATATTAAACCAACATAGTTGATTCAAGTTAATCTGCCATGTGATATAAAAGTTGTTATTCGGCATTGATTCTATTCTTTAATCCTCTTTTTGTTTTCTTTTCTGATCAAATTTGACTTTATTACATATCTTTATAAGTAAAGGTGGGGGTGCATAACTGCATATGTAATAGTCAGGTGTGACGGGGTTCAAGCAAAGAGTAGGAATCTTAGTGGATTATAATTTTCACCAAAACCTTACCTAATTAATTAATCATACTAATAATTTTCTTCATAAAATCAGATCAAGCAACCCATTCCTAAGAGGTATTCACAATATTTGACTCACGTGACGCCATGTGAGTCCGTGGGAGCAATTTTTTAATTAATGGCAGATCTACTGGTACAGTACTCACCCCCTTTCCTTTATATCTTATTGTTTATAGTGGACATGAATACATACAACATATACTATATATGATGATCACAGAAAGTGACCAAACCAAAAGGGACAGTCCAAATATTAAGTATCTTTGTCCTTGTGATTATGATAATCACTTTGTCTGACCACGTATTTGTGTGTGTGCTCGTGATCCTAAATCTCATAGAACAAGAGCGAGCACGAGAGAAATAGAGTTCAGGACATTACTGAAAGTGCCTAAGTAGAGGTACTTGTTCTCATAAACGCACCCAATTCGTGCTTCCCATCGCCCATTATGATGATGCCTACAAAAAAATTAAATGATAAAAAATAATTTTAATAAGACATTCAAAGAATCATTGATGTCAACCAGTAGTATATTGCAAAACAGCAACTGTAAAAATCTATAGACTAAATGCAAACAAATTTGCAGAACAAATGGAGCACTAACAATTATGCATAGTAAAAGAACACAATCTATTAAATTACTTTAGTTTGAAGTTTGAAACTTCAAAGAAACCATGGTATTTCAAAAAAAAAAAAAAAAGCCCCAAACAACTTTTGCCGCAAATTGATCCAGGCTTTGAACAGTGCAATAGTATTTCACTAGGTGGAAGAACAGATCGCATAAAAGCAGGCTTTGCAGGTGAACAACTATGTCAAGTTGACTGCACTACTACGCCAATAACATGAAGTAATAATAAGCTCCTTACCTAACTAAACTACATAGAGAAAGTAAAAGATAATTTCCTACACGCCAGAGAAAAACTAAGGCTGAGTACATAACCTGTAAGGCTGTGATACCTTCACAAGTATCCGCCTAATTCTAAAGGTCAAAGACCAAAAGAGAAAAAGTTCAACATTTGCTCCATAATTATACCGTACATAATATTGAAAAGATCCCAGATGATTAAGCCTAGCATTCCAATTACAATATCACTTCTCTATTAGGACATAAGCTAGAGGCCTGGCTTATCATGCAACGCCTTCTCGGTTTTTTAGTTTTTAAAAGTTACTACTGGCTTAAATTGCAAAGTTAACAATTTATTCATGCGTTATTGACTATGCTATTTAGGCTTGGGTATGCCGGTATGGTACATATTCGTTTCAGGGACTATACAATATGCTCAAATGACTATGCTATTCTACAGACTGTTCAAAGATGCAAACAAGCAACCAGTAGTATATTGCAAAACAACCATATAAATTCAATGACTATGCAATATGCTCAGATGAAAGTTGACTTCAAAAATTCAATGACTGAAATTCACAAGTATGCAATATGCTTAAATGAAAATTCAATGACTAAAAATTATAAAAATTCAATTAATCTGCCATATAAATTCTAATTAGTGAACTAACACTAAACCTGAAATTAAACTAAGTCATTGTTCAAGTTAAATGCTACATTCTATCTACCATGAAAAGATTGAACATAAATAGAAGCAATCTTACCATAGGTGAAATTGATTTCTAAAATTCAACAATGTCGAGCCGAAATCGATTTTTGGGGGCTAAATTAAGCGATTTTTCCACTCGAAAATTCAAAAATTCAACATTGCTGTAATTTGCTTGAACTTCCTCGGGTTTTAGGGGGCGAAATTAAGCGATTTTTCCACTTGAAAATATCAATTATTGCTCGAATTTTTTCAGCAGGATTTTTAATTGATTTATTTGGGGTTTCTAGGGTTCGAATTCGTATGGAATTGAGTACATTTTTTGCTCGAAATGGGGGATTTTTGGTCGAAAATAATCAATTTTTCTGGGGTTTAAGGGTTCGAATTAATTAGGGTTTTTGGTCTAAATTTTTGCTCAAAATTGCTCGGATTTGCTGCCGATTATGGGTGTTGAACTTCATTGCGATTTTGGATGTTGAATTTGCTGGGGAATTGCAGTTTTTTGGGCGAATTTGTGAGTGTTTTTTTGGCGAATTTGTTGGATTGAAGGGTCGAAATTAAGCAACTCTATTTAATGAATTAGTGAAAGTGAAAAGCTAAGGTCAAAAAAGCGCAGGATGGGTAACCTAAAGTGCAACAGAGTTATTTGCGTCACTTTATAATAAAAATGCGACGCAAATAACAAAATCTGAAATGCTGAAAATTTGTTATTTGCGTCGCTCATTTATTAAAAGAGTGACGCAATTTATTCACTGCCTTCTTTGCGTCGCTTGTCAGTAAATGAGTGACGCAAATAAGTTTATTATTTGCGTCGCTTCAATAAATAAGAGCGACGCAAATGATAGAAAGCTAACATACACTTGTTTTTTGTGTCGCTTCTTTAATAACAAGCGACGCAAATAACTTTAAAGTATGGTAAAAATACACATTTGCTTCGTTCTTTAGAATGAGTGACGCAAATATGGCGACGCAAATGAGCCTTTTTCTACTAGTGTGATGTGCAATTTGACTTTGATCATGAACCTCAACCCAATAACATTGACGCCCAAATTCTTTCTCAAATGCAATATCACACCCAACAACTCCAAGAGCTTCAAGAGGAACAAAAATTGAGAGAAGTGAGGCTTGCCTAAGTGATGAGTGCTTTGGTTGATGTAAATGGATGTGAGGCACCTCATTTGGAGTTTGAGAGTGTTGTTGAGGATGATGTAGGGCAAGGGTGTGAAGTTGAGGGGAGATTTTCTTGTCATGAGAGGATTTTGATCCTTTTCATTCCCCATTTGAGCTTAAATTCAATCCTTCCCCTTATTCATCCCCTTTAAGAGATTCCCTTGGTGAGGATGTGAGTGATCCATCTTCATGTTTGAATGAGGGATTTCATGAAGATGATGATGAGTTTGAGCAATCAAGAGAGATTGAGAGTCCCTTGAGTGATGGTGGAAGAGTTTTGAATGAAGAAAATGTTGATTTTGAGGATTCCAACCCCTTTCCCTATCTTGATCAGTCTACCTTGCACGTTTGTGAGCCTTCTATCCATGAGTCTTTGGACTCATTTGAGGTTATGGCTAGTATGTTCATTGAAGGTGTAACAAAACAGCATAGTCTTTTGAGAGAGTTCATTGGCAATGCTTCATGGGAAAGGGATGAGTTTGAGAGAAACCTTTATCCTTTTATGCATGGTTTATAGACTCTAGGCTTTGAGGATCTTGAGGGAGTTGTTGTTCATTGTTGTGATAGAGAGGAGGATGAGGTTGTTTCTATTGGAGAGTTTTTGTTTGAGGGAGATGTGAGTCATGAGTGTTCTTTTGAGGATTCGATGATTGATTTCCATGCCCTCGTTGGTGATGTGAGGCTTTGTGAGACCATTGTTTCTCCTCCCCTTCCTCATGTCCCTTTCTCAAGGAAATTTGACCACATCTCCTACTATCCCATGTTCCTCCCTTCTTTTGTCAAAGAGCCCTATTGGGGACCCTCTCTTGTTTGATGAGACTTTTCCTTTTCATCCTCCTATTATTGAGGAAATGGGTGATTATGCCACCCAAAAAGATTTTGAGGAGGTTTTTCCTTTTTATTCTTTTCCTTATTTCTCTTCTTCTTTCTCTTCTTATTTTCTTGATTTTTCTTTTGATTTTTCTTATTTCTTTTGGCATCTTCCTCCTCACTTACGTGCAATAATCTTGTTGAACGTCCTCCTCCCGTCATTTGCCTACTTCTTATCGTATGAAATGTGTAGTAGTGCATTTGATAAGCTCTTGCGTTCGTTGCAATATTATTTACTAGAGCGGTCTCGCTTGGATGTTAAACAAGCCTTTCTCGGGAAGTAACCCGAGGTTTTCATTGCTTTCATTTACTTTTCTTTTAGATTAGATTTTCTCTAATGGAAATGTTTGTGTGCCTTTTGCTAGGTACATAATTTCATATACACTTATGCATTGGTTTGGATCAAGAATCAAGGAAGTTTGATGCCTATTTTTGCTAGCATATGGAAATCGAGATTCAATTCAAGAGGAAATCGGCTTTGAAAGGTTAAATTGGGTCATTTGCAGGTATTTACACCCACCTATATCCGGCAATATCTTTCTTAGCTCTTTCTCTAGTGGTTGGTGACTCATTGGACATGTTTTGGTTTGTTGGATTGATTTCTTTCTTTTCCCCTCCCATGGAGTATTTTATTTATATGTGAGTATATTGTCTATCTCAAGCTTGGGGGGGTATTCTATCATGCTTTGGTGGGATGTTGATTCATTTATGTTATGCACTTAAGTATATGCATTTTCATGTCTTTTCTTTTATTTTGAAAAATCTAAAAGATTTTTGTTTACTTTCAAGGTAATTTTGGCAAAATGTGTTTTGTTTGTTCTTATTTTGGACATTTTGTTTTGGGACTTGAATCCTTGAATGTTTTTCTTCCTAAGTGGTAAATGTATGCACGGTTTAAGAGTGTTATTGGTTGACTCTAGGATAATATATGATAAGGTAGTCGATTAACAACTTTTAGGGGTCCATGAAGCCTTAGTTCACGGGAATGTGGTAGGATGGAGTTTCTCTCTATAGTGGATTTGAAACCCTTGGTTGGTATTTGTTTGGTTATAATCCCTTGTGAGCTTCATTTGTTCTAGCCTTCATCACCTTGTTGAGCGGCTATTTAGGATCCTTGATTATGCATGTCTTAATCCTTGTTTTGACCTTTAGCTCCCAAGATCGTGACCGAGCCACTCTAGGGGAGGAAAAGGGCACCTTTTCTCATTTTTCTTTATCTTCTTTTTATTTTGTTACAAATTTGGTTTTCTATTTTGCATCGACCTACTTGCTAACCAATTTGAGCCTAAATTTTCCCTTTCTTGTCTTAACCACATTACAAACCCAATGGCCCATGTTTACCAACCCTTTTAGTTAGTGAAGCATTGGCATGTGAGGTTTGAGTTTTGAGAGTGTTGATCATGAGCAAGAAAACTTTGTGAATTGGTTTAATTAAGGTCTTGAAAGTTGAGCTTGAAAAGAAAATGCAAAAAGTTTGAGAAGAAAGATGCAATTCAAGAAAATCAAATGAAGTTTCAAGAAAAAGACGTCCATAGTTGAAAAAAAGGCAAGGACACCAAATAACAGCTTGAAAAAAAAAATTTGAAAAAGAAACAAAAATCACAAAAATATTTTAGTTTGGTTTCGTTTTCTTCCCTAGTTTAAGCATTGAGGACAATGCTTCGTTCAAGCTTGGGGGGGGGGGGAGCGTTCCTTCAATTTTTTTTTTTGTATATATTGTGTTAGTGTTGAATAAGCTTGGGGGAGATGGCATTATTGGTATATTTGTTTGATATTTTGTGACTTCTTGAGTTTGTTTTTGAGAGTAGGCCACTCTTTTGCTTCACTTAGGAAATATCACCAAAATTTTCAAATTTTTACCCCGCCTTAACCCTTAGCCTTACGTTACAACCCAATAAAAGACCCTTAGACTTTAGTGGGGTTGGGTCAAAGAACGGTGGAGGGAGATAGACTTCAAACCTATGGAGAGAGTATGCATAGTTGAGATGTCGGGATTACCTTATAAAAGTTTTTCATTTCTCTATCTTTTTTTCGGTTCCTTCGTGGAATCATGAGAAGCTAGCTTAAGGGTTGATTTGAAGCTATCGGAGAGAACGCGGCCCGATCGGTTGGGGCTAGGGTGGATTGAGTCCTCATTTGTTCTCTATGCTTAGCATATGTTATGTTTCAATCAACCATTGACATCTTGGAACGTGCATACATTTGTCTACTTAGAGAGATTTGCATTCATTGGTGTTTGTTCCTATCTCTTGTCCAAATATGACTTTGTGTTTTCTTTCTCTTTTTATGTTTCTTTTTCTTTTCTTTTTATTGCCTTTCCTTGGTTTTTATTTAGAGTTGTGGGTTAAATTCTTCGGACACCCTCACGAGAGCACACTCGTCCTCTAGGGCGATCTAGGGGTTTAAAGGGCTTGTCTTTAGTTGCTAAAATTGACCGTGATTCCTACAAAAGTGAGTTAGTGTACATTCTTGTCTCATTTAGTGTCTTATATTTGCTTGAATAAATCATTCTCCTTCTCTCGTGTTTCATGTTAATTTGCTCGAGGACGAGCAAAAGTTTAGCTTGGGGGAGTTTGATAAGTGACTTTTATGTCACTTTTAGGGTGTTTATTGAGTCGCTTTCCGGCTTATTTTACAATAAATTAGCCCATTTTGTTCTTTATTTCTTTTATTTTCTTAATCTCGTCTTTCATCTTTATTTTCAGTATTTTAGTAGTTTTTATTAGTTTTTAGTTTATTTTTGTAGTTTAAGTTAAATATTTCCCGCTTCTCTCATTTTATTTATTTTCTTTTCTTTTAGTTTCTAGTTTGTTTTATTTTATTTTATTTTATTATTTATTTAGTTTTGGCATTTTATTTTACTTTATTTATCTTATCTTATTTTATTTATCTTATTTTATTTTATTTTACTTTATCTTTTAAAAATCCCCTCGTGTTGTTTTTGGTTGAAGGTGTTTTCGGGTCCGTGGTCGATCGGGTTCAAGGTCCGAGGTCCACCGCCAAAACCACCATCAACCACCACATAAAACCGCAACCACCAAACTCAATTCACCACCTCCAACCACCTGCCACGCACTCCCACCAATCTCAGCACAACACAACACCGTCACACACAGTTCCACTCAAGAACAACAACAGCAACTCAACTCCCCTCACACCAACAACCACCTCCAGCCACCAATCCGCCAGCAACAACCACCAGCAACCCCTACTCCCATAAATCGCAACCAACACCACTAAAGACCGCAGCAATAACCACCACACTCCCCTGATTTCCCTCTCCTCTTCTCACCTTCACGCAACAACATGAACCACCTGAACCACCATCACCCCGCAACATCCCCCCCACTTAATCCACCTCACGCATCTCCCCTGCTCCATCTCTACCACAATAAACCACGCACATCAACAACAACCCAGCCACACCGTCCACCTGCAACAATTAGCCTCTGTATCCACCACCAATCCGCAACAGCACCTCAACTCCAATTCCCGCAGCTCCAATCAATCAATTCGCACAAGCATCAACAAGTTAGAGCAAATCGTTAAGAGCCCTAATTTCTTCCATACCTTTGCTAGGATAGTTACACGAGAGTGAATTAGTTTAGTAGGATAATTAACATGCTTAATTATGCGAGAGTGAGTTAAATGTGTTGATTGTTCCTAATCAAGGTCATTTTCATCTAATTGTATGATGTTATTGAATGTATTGATGTAATTGGATTCCACTTTCCCTAGTTTTAGTTATTTGTTCTTAGTTGTGTTTAGTTGAACCTCTCTCTATCTCACAAGCTTTCCTAGTAGTCTAATTAGCACACATTGATACACTTAGTCCTTTTGGGTTCGACCCTTTACTTGCCACTAACTAGTTTAGTGTAAGTTTAGGTATTATAAATTTCTAATTTGGTTAGGGTTAGTAGTCCCAACGACCTACTTTTAACCCCGATCCGTATCCCCTTAATCAAAAGTAATTCCTAAATCCTCTAACTAATGTAGCTAGGGAAGTAGGGTCGAATCCACAGAGAAACGAGTCTTTCTATTCCTAATTAAAGTAATATAAATTATTAAGTAACCAATATGTAAATTTGGATATAAAACTAAACTACGAAGATTAAGAATAAGGAGAAAATAATGAATAAAAGGGCTAGGGCATAGGTTCACCAATAAATAATATTCCAGGGTAAAACATAATAATAAATCATCAATGCATACTGTAATAAGATCTTAAAGGGCTTTCGCTACGTATTACAATCACACAATTAATTTACCGGTATTAAATCTCATCTTTCTAATCTCGACTTAACCATTTATAAATTAACCTGCCTATTGAAACTAGACCTAAAGATTAATTCTCATCTGTTGAATCTCGAATCAATATTGTTAAACTCATGCATAAAAGATCTGCGCAAATCTAGTCACAGAGCATTAAATCAATCTATAGGAAATTAATCTAGCATTGATAATCAACAACAATAAATTACCCCTTCATATTATTTATGGATCCCCAAAAACCCTAGAAATAAAACTACTTACACATAATTAAATCTAAACTAATCAAAGCAATAAAACAAGACATGACCAAAGGAATAAAAATAAATAACTAAGATTAAGAGAAGAGAAATCGTTACCAAAGAAATCTGGAATTAAGAATAGAACTAAGAACAAAGTATATGAGAGAGAAACTAATCCAAAAGCTAAGTAGAGAGAGAAAATCAAAGAAAGAATTAAGAAAGAGTAAAAAGAGATACTAAACTTGCTTAACGGAAAAGTATTTATACTACGCAAGAATCCTAAACTAAAACAAACTTAAACGTCGAATAACTAACATCTAATAATAACACGTTCCCGATCGGGCGAGGCACCGCTCGATCGGGCGCGCCTTTTTCTTCTCTAGTATATCTCACGCCCGGACGGGCGCGAGTTCGGGTGCCAGCCTTTTCTTCCCTCGCCCGACCGGGCGCGCCTCTGGGCGCCAGCCTCTTTGGCCGGGCGGAACTCTTGGGCCACTATTTGAACTATGATTGGGCTCCAATTCTTCGGGCCAATCTGGGTTTCCTCTTTGGGTCTTGAATACTCGCTCCAAATGCCCCGGTATCACATATACCGAGCCCTTAATCACCGGTTAGATTGCTCTAACCGACCTTGGGCTATAGAAACTTGTCGTGCTTCTCCAATGCTTGTAGTTGCTCCATAATATCTCCGGAAAATGCTCCAAAAGTGCAAATCCCTACAAAAGTCAACCAAATCTACGAAAACACTAGAAAAAACCAATTAGTAATAAAAGTGGCTCAAAAGAGCCAAAAACACTACTAATTATGACCAAGGGACGGGGGTAAAATACTATATAAAATAGACGTATCAAACTGTCCCAAGCCAAACCTTTGCTTGTCCTTAAGCAAAGATCTCATCAATGAATAAATAAATATGCTTCATCCCAAAAAGTAAAATCAAGCACAAACAATTTAATGTAAATCCAATAAACATGCTTCAAAGTCAATCAATCAAATCCATCCAATTACCCTTCCTTCCAACAATTGTCAAATAGAGAAAACTACAAGAGCATATAGAATTCAAGACTAGTGCTCACACACTCAACTCACATTTATGTGGCGAGTAAAAGATGTACTCGATCGCTCCCCATACAACCCCTTAATGTAAACAATTCCCTCCCAGCTCACACTCTCGTGTGTTTAAAGCAATGAACGCTCAACCTACTAGTCGACTCGAAATATGTCAAATCATAACTTAAATTGATAAACAACACTTTCACATTCATACAACTCTATGCACAAACGGAAGGTCTTTATAGCTTGTAATGTAAGGCTAGGGTAAAGGGTAGGAATCATTTGGGAACAAGTGAGAGAAAAGCTATGCTTAAGGGAGCAAATCCTAGTAAAACCCATGATCAAAATAATTAATGATCAACATCTCCTACATAACCAACTTTAACAAAAATCCACCAATTACAACTCCAAATAATATAAACAATCCCAACTCTTACAATTTCACTCATAAGATATAATAATAAGGAACTGGAGTGAATAAACAAACTTTATTTTTCCAAAATTGAATTTTTTTCCATTGAAGCTTGTTTTAGGGTTTTCAGATGTCCTGCGGGAGAGTTACAATTCCGAGACTGGAACCGGACGCCTGTACCTGCAAAACAAACGGATGCTCCGGATGATTGGAGATCCGCCTCCGACGGTCAAGTTAGTACTTGATTAAGGAGTAATTAATGTAGAAATTAAAGTGATTGGGTCTCTCTAGGTGAGCGAGTTTAACGTGTGTAATCTGCGTTTTTTTCTCTTAATGAGGATTAAGGGAGGTATTTATAACCTTGGGAAACGTGCCAATCTAGGTTTAGGTTAACCTTGGGCTGATTGGGCTTCCCTCGGAAGTTGGGCCTTGGTGACCAGTTATCCCAAGTGTCATGGGAAGGACAAGTGTCGTGTCATAATTGGTCCATAGTGGACAGATCATTGCTTGACACGTGGCAGGCTCCTATTGGCCCATGTGACGGACACATGGCGGAACCTGATTGGTCCACTTGTCAGATGGTGATTGGTGGGAAAAATCCCCTAATCATTTGCCCCTCACAGGTGGCACGTGACTGGTCGCGTGTTACCTGTGACAGGTATCACCCTGTAACAGGCGACGGCCTGCTACAGGTGTCACTCGGCGAGAGGCCGAGAGATTCTCCCGCCAAAATTTTGAATTCTGGAAGTGACCCTTCGCCTTCTCACTTCGCCTATATAAAGGAGTGTTGACTGCGGTCATTTTCACACTTGAAATTTTTGTGAGAGAACATTCGGACCCCTGAACTTGCTCTGACATTTTGGACCCTTTCTGCCTACCGCCTGCTCTGACCAGCCGACTGCAAAGGATTTTCTGAACTTCATCAATCGTCACTCGTTCAGGTAACCGTCAGTTCTCTTACTCTTAATTTTCTCTTTACTTTATTCTTTTTTTGAAATGGCACCACGGAAGCACACGACACGACGTAGGTTAGTGATCAGCCGGTCACCGGGGACGGCTGAATCTAGGACTAGGAGTGTCGCCTGCCCTTTTCTGGACCCATCTTTTCCCTTTATACAAAGTCTGACTGTATCTGTGTCTATGCAGAGCATGATGGCCATAACAAAAAAGACTGCCAGGATCTCAAACTCAGACGGCTCCTCCCACAGGGTGCCGATTAGTGAAACATCTGACCAGGCGCCAGATGTGGAAGTGAAACAAAGCGGCTTGAAAGCCGGCAGTTATGAGGGAGGAGTCAAAGTGACCCCTTCCCATTTTACAGTTGACAATTCTACATTCTCTCCTGCTCCTTTTAATGGAGAGGAGGCGAGCCCCTCCGGGAGAGGGGAGGAGTCGTCCTCTTCGGACTCGTCAGAGGACGATTCCGAGTCTAGCTCTTCTGACCATGCTTCTCTGGACACAGAAGAGAAAAACAGTCGCCTACAAGAGGCGAGGCTTTCTCACGCAGTTGAGAAGGGGGACGATTGGGCGGAGCCATCCGCCTCTCACCGAGAGCAAAATACCCCCTACTACTGCACGGTACCTCGGGGCCGGATCACATCCATGCAAGAGAAAGTGGAGAGCTTTATCGCAAACCACACAATGGGCCCCGGCTTTTTAGTGTTCGTGCCGGATCCAGAAGATATAGTCGTCTGGCCGGCTGGTACAAGTTATGATGGCGCCTGCTTTGGCTGCTACGAGGCGGCCATCAAGGCTGGGCTGCGCTTCCCACTACATCCGGCTGTTTAGCGGATCTTGGATGGGTATGAGTTGGGGTTATGGCAGTTAGCCCCGAACTCCTGGGTCAACGTACTCGGCTATGTGGCCGGGTGCGAACTGCACGGGGTGGAGCCGAACTTCGAGGCTTTCGCCCACATGAACTACCTCAGCCGAACCCCTAAGGCAGGCGGTACCAGCTGGTATCAATTGACAAGCAAACAAATGGAAGGACTGGCGGAGCACCTTCCTTATTATTAAGAGTTAAGACACAGAGCTGAACAAGCGCTTCAAAAGGTGGAACAGGAATCCGCCCCTTCTTGCAGGCGGCCGCAACATGCCGCCTGTTCCCCCCAAGGCTAAGAAAGAGATCCTAGATAAAGGACTCTTCAAAGTAGAGTCGAAGGTGAACTCTACTTCAGGGGTACGAGAGCAAGTACCCCTGCACTGTGTCCCGAGCTTCAAATGGCTCTACGACGAGTACTTTTTGGCCTCCTGTGGCCTCAGCAGTCGGTGCTCAAGAGGTAGCCAGCCTGTCGAATACTCTGTTTGTTCCATGCATTTCGTGTTATGACTTTTATTAACTTTGCTATTTGTTTTTGCAGCGGACGCCATGAGCAAAATTACCGCCTCCAAGACTGCGGCGGCCATGTTGCGGGCCTCCATCATGCAACAGTCTTCAACCGACTCCCCCAACAAAGGGGCACCCCTGGTGGGCTTCGAACCTTTCACCCTCTTTTCGGAGTTGTGTTTATGCATATACTGACTCTTTTCTTCTTTTTTAGACGGGCGCTCCAAGAGCTTCTTCTTCCCAACAGCCGGACCCCAAGGCCCGGAGGACGGCTGTTGCGAGCTCTCCTGGTTCTGCCAGGAAACATGTGGCAGCTGAGAAGCAGCCGGCCACTTCTTCTAAAACTCCAGCTGGGCCACCTAGAAGTATGAATTTATCCTTGTAAATTTTAGACTTGCTCCCTTCTTTACTAGGTCTAATCCATTTGTTTATGCTTGATGCAGCCGGCCCTCAGGAGCCTGACTTGGTCGAGGTGGCCAAGTCTATGATCAAGGCCGTTCCTCCAGCTGAAAGGGAGGCTGTCAGGGGTGTCGGCACCCTTGACCTAGACGGGATTGCAGGGGTCCTTGTTGAGGTATACTTAGCATATTTTTGAGTATTTGAATTCCAGGACGCCTGTTTTCTTTTTTGTTTGGAAACTGACGCCTGTTCCCCTTTTTACTTAGGCCCTGCTCCGAGTGAACGGCCTTCGCAAGCCGCTTGACCGGAAGAACAAAGAGGTAAAGGCTGCAAAAGCTATGGCCGCCTCTGACTGTGACAAGGCAATGTTTCAAATTGCCCAAAATGAAGTTCTGACCATTGATATTCTTTATTATCAGGCGCAGGCTACCGCCGCTATCCGGGCTCAGTTAGAGGCGGCCCAGAAGAGGAATAGCGAGCTGGAGGCGACCATCAACAACCTCAAAGCCGAGCTGAGACCTCTTCGCCAAAAGATGTCCTCATACGAAACCTTGGAGAAATCCTTGGCGAGCGTAAAGGTACGCCTGGTGACCCAGGAGAAGAGTCTTACTCAGGAGCTCTCGGAAAAGGCCGAGCAAGAAAAGAAAAAGCTGGTCCGGGAGATGATGGAAGACTCTGCTCAAATCCAGCGCATGACTTGGGGCCGCCTCTTCCCCAATGCCGACTTTGCCTCATGGGAAAAAACGTACCGCCAGTGTTCTGATAGATATAATCAAGAGATCCTGGCGGCTGCTGAGGAAGAGGCGTTGGAAGAGGAGGAGCAGCCGGTAGTGGCGCTTGTGCTGCTTGGGGGTAATGCATCAAAGAAGGATGCAACTGAAGTCGAGTCCAGCAAGAAGAGTGCTGACCAGGCGGCAACTGCTAATATTGAAGATCTGCCCCCTTCTTAAGCTTTATGTCTTCTTTCCACGGCCTGCGTGCCGTTTGTTTGTATTTACCTGGCCAGGGGGCCAGGGCTCTGAATATTTTGCCGGTCTTTAATGACCGGCTTCTTTTTAATGAATTTTTTTGTTTTGCTTCAAATTTGTTCAAGTATTGAATTATTCTGATATCCAATTGTACACTATACCGACTGTTTTACATGGCCGATAGTTGCAGACAGGTACGGATAGTTAGTCACGCCGCCTATGCCCCTGGACGACTGGTTGTCTGTTTCCAGGCTAGAAGATCAGTCGGCCATTTATTCAATCGGTATTCGAACCATTTGAAAGACTGGATCCCCTTTAGGCAGGCGGTCCTGTCCTTTGTAAAATTAACCAAGGAGGAAAGTGGTTTCCTACTTGTCATGTTTTTAGGCTAGAGACTTTAGGCCGTCTAGGCCGACTGTATGAACACTTTTTTAATTTCAAACTAAATTTTTTGGGAATGACCAAGTAAACATGATTGTTACCTAGTCGCCAAGTAACTGAGTAGTAGAGGTATCAAGCGGTGGGTACCGGTTGTCCCCCTTTATTCGCCAATGTTTGTTGGCTTTTAACTCATAGGTTGTTAACTTAGCAGGAGTAGTGGTTGAGAGCCCCTGTTTGCTAAAAACAGGCGGACAACTCATACCTTTTAGGCTCCATACTAAGTTTGAGAGAGTGACTATGAGTTAACTTTGGTGTCACTCAGTCGCCGTCACTCCTGCTTGAGTAGTAAAGGTACCAGGCGGCGGAGGCCGGCTGAACCTTTTGATTCGCCAATGTTTGTTGGCTATTAACTCAAGAGGTACCCCCTGCATTTATCCCAAGTAATACAGGCGGTCATCTGACTCAGATGCCAACTGCTACCACTGGTTTGGTTAGTGATAGAGTTATCCTTGTCTCAAAAACGGCTACGTGGTTGCCCTTGGGGACAGTCGTATAGGTGCCGTGTAATTAGTTTATAGAGTAATGTTCCACCCAAAAGGGAGCTACTCTCTGCGACGAATTTCATCCGGAGGGATGCCGCCGGACGCCTGCTATGTTGTTGGGACAGGTCGTATTAGTTTAAAGATTGGATCAGTTGGCTTGGCGCCTGGTCTGATCATTCGGCTTGTGGCCTTGGTTAGTTCTTGGGCAAAGGGCTGACCAGCCTCGACAAGGAATGCAAGTGAACTTTCAATTTCTAGAAGGCCGCCTCAGCATCCGGCCCCAATTCAAACCTTGCCTTTTTCTTAATTGCCTGGAAAAAGTATAGGCATTTGTCGCCTGATCGGCTTAGAAATCTTCCCAAGGCCGCCAGACAACCTGTTAGCTTCTGAAACTCTCGGATGGTACGAGGCGATTGCATGTCGATGACCGCCTGCACCTTCTCAGGGTTTGCCTCTATTCCTCTCTGATTGATAAGGAATCCGAGAAATTTCCCAGACTCAACTCCAAAGACACATTTCATGGGATTGAGCATGACATGGTGCCGCCTGAGTGTGGCGAAAGTTTCTCGGAGGTCCGACAGATGATCTTTCTAAAGTTTAGACTTGACAATCATATCATCAATATATGCCTCGACATTTCTCCCAACCTGATAAAAAAACACAGTGTTTATCATTCGCTGGAAAGTGGCCTGGGCATTCTTAAGACCAAACGGCATGACCGTGTAACAGTATAACCCCTGATCAGTGACGAAGGCAGTCTTCTCCTGATCTTTCTCCCATAAAGGAATTTGATGGAAACTAGAGTAGGCGTCCATAAAGCTCATCAAAGCATGGCCGGCTGTTGAGTCGACCAGGTTATCAATTTTAGGCAGAGGGTAACTGTCTTTGGGGCACGCCTTGTTTAAGTCTGTGTAGTCCACACACATTCGCCAAGTGCCATTCGGCTTTTTAACAAGCACCACATTTGCAACCCAGTCTGGGAAGTAACATTGTCGAATGAACCCTGCATCAAGTAATTTTTTAACTTCGGCGGCTGCCGCCTGACTTCTTTCTTCGCCATGGTTTCGCTTCTTCTGTCGTACCAGCTTCTTTTTCGGATCCACGGCCAGTTTATGTATCGCCAGATCAGGATTAATGCCTGGCATTTCATGGACTTCGAATGCAAAGATGTCCTTGTATTCTTTCAATAGTTTGTGAAAGTCGTCACCCAAGTCCCTTAGAGCAGTCGTCCCAACCTTGATTGTTCTGTCAGGACGCGAGTCATCTAACATCAGGTCCGTATGCTCACCAGCTAGCTGAGGGCGGAATTCATCCGACCGCTCCTCTGCCAATGATTGCTATTTTCTGTCTTTTCTTGCGGCCCCTGTCTGGGATGCCGTTCTCTTCTTGCCGCCTGCTTCTTGAACAGGCGCACTCTCCTTGACATTGTCAAGGTCTATTTTTCCACCGCTTGACATAGTGGCCATAACAGTGGGCTTGACATCCGAGAGATAGCACTCTCGGGCCATCCTTTGATCTCCCCTTAGGGACCCGACTGTTCCATTATCCCTCTCAAACTTGAGCAACATAAGAGATGGGATTATAACAGCCTTGGAATTATTCAGGGTTGGTCGTCCCAGAATCATGTTGTAGGCCGAGAGTTCTTCTACTACCAGGAACCGGACTACCATGTGTCGTCCTTCCCCTTTTTCGCCCAGGCGGATGGGTAAATCCACTCGTCCCACTGGGTGGACGACTCCTCCACCAAACCCTACTAGAGGGTGGGATGCCGGATGTATGCAATCAGTCTGATATTTTAGTTTCGACAGACATTTGATACTGATGAGATCTGAGGAGCTTCCGGTATCTATGAGGATTCGGCCTACTCTCTGGTTGGCCACTTTACATTCAATAACGATAGGGTCGTCATTCGGCCCTCTTACCCCTCCTAGATCTTCTTCAGTGACGACAATCTCAGGAAATGAATATTTGGAGGGTCGTTCTTGGTGAACGGGATTTACATTTAACCGTCTAATATTGTCTTTGTTGCCCCTAATAGTGGGGCCGCCTGCAATGGTGTAGACGACTGCATCATCTGTATCGGAACTGTCGGCCTGTTGATTCTTTTTGGCCGACTGCTTTTTCGAGGAAGTGTTCCCCGTAGATTTCTTGACATAAGTGTCAAGATCACCTTGCTCAGCCAGGCGGTCCAGATACCGCTTGAGACTGATGCATTCATTGGTGTGATGACCAACATCTTCATGATAATCACAGAATTTTTCTTGGTTCCGGTTGTTTGCAGAACCCTTCATGGGGACCGGCTTCTCAATTGAGATCCGTCCCTTGATTTCCTTTAGGATAAATTGGCTATCCTTGTTAAACGCATACTTTGGGGAGTATGGTTTGAATTCTTTTTTCTTTTTCTGGGCCGGCTGTTTAGAGGAATCAGCCGCCCTGACCTCTTTTCTCTTCTCGTCTTTGTTGGACGACTGTTTCTGTCGTCCTTCTCTTTTGTCGGACCTTCTCCCGTCTGACTGTTTTACCGTACTACAAAGATCAGTCGCCTGTATATAAGCTTCCGCTTCAATCAAGGCCTCTTGAAGAGTCGCCACCCTCTTTCGGACCAAATCAAATTTGAAGGTCGACGCGTCTTTGAGACCTCTTAAAAAGTCAGTATAGGCTACTTCATCCGGTAACCCTTGAATGTGTATTTTCATCAGGTTAAACCGCCTGATGTAAGAACGAAGCCCCTCCTTCTCGCCCTGCTGAATTGTTCCTAAATCAAGGGTCGTCTTCTTCGCAGGGATGTTCATGGCGAAGTTGGAGGTGAATAAGTAAGCAAGCGTCTTGAAGCTATTTAAACAACCAGTCGGCAGGTTGCCGAACCATTGTTGTGCGATTCCTTTGAGAGTCGCTGGGAAACACTTGCACCAAGTAGGATCATCCAACCCTTGAAGGTACATCAGGTTGGTGAATGCCATCAGATGGTCTTCTGGGTTAGTAGTGCCGTCATAGGCGCCTACTAATACATTTTTCACTTTGGCCGGCTGAGCGGCTTCAGTAATTTCCTTGGAGAAGGCCGACGGCTGTTCGCCAAGTCTAAGCAACCGTAGCTGCCAGTCCATAGGTTGGACGTTTTTTGCTGCATGTCCTGGTCGCTATGATAGCCGGACTGACGGGAGGTGCCGCCTGACTGACTCTCATGATACGACTGAGTATGCCTCATCGAGGTATTTCGCAGACTGTCTTGGAGGTTTGAAGTAGAGGCCGACTCTGACAATCGGTCACTCTTCTTCTGCTCTAGCAGTAGCCGAGCGTCTGTGTATGTTTTCCTCGACCCGTCCGCCTGAATATGATGAACAGGTTTCCTATTTCCTAGAGTAGGAAAACGGTATTTTGTGAAATCAAGGGCAGGTGGCTCCCGCTTCCTAGATTTAGGATGAGGGGTCGCCTCTCGCCCTTGAACTGGCTTCCTCTTCTGTGAAGTGGAGGGTTTCTTAGCCGACTGCTCCTTGTCCAGAGCAGGCGGCTTCTTGTTGATCAACTCTTGAATTTCTCCTTTGAAGTCCCTCATGAAGGTCATGAGTTCGTTCCTTGTGATGGGAGCAGACCCATCAGTCGGCTGTTGCCGAACAGGCGGTGCGCCTGCTGGCTCACTTCCTGTATGAAGATGTTCCCGTTCCCTCCTTTCGGTATGAAGAGCCCTTAGGGTCCCGTCTGAAGCTGTGTGAGCTTCAACTTCAAATTCATTCTCAGTATCGTGGTCCGACTGAACTAGAGGGTCGTCCAGGGGACGTCTCTCTTCAGGAGTCGGTACAATCGTGGATGCCATCTCAGAAGTACTCTCCCCACAGACGGCGCCAAAATGTTTCGGGGTTTTCTGATGTCTTGCGGGAGAGTTACAATTCCGAGACAGGAACCGGACGCCTGTACCTGCAAAACAAACGGATGCTCCGGATGATTGGAGATTCGCCTCCGACGATCAAGTTAGTACTTAATTAAGGAGTACTTAATGCGGAAATTAAAGTGATTGGGTCTCTCAAGGTGAGAGAGTTTAATGTGTGTAATCTGCGTTTTTATCTCTTAATGAGGATTAAGGGAGGTATTTATAACATCGGGAAACGTGCCAATCTAGGTTTAGGTTAACCTTGGGCTGATTGGGCTTCCCTCAGAAGTTGGGCCTTGGTGACCAGTTATCCAAGGTGTCATGGGAAGGACACGTGTCGTGTCGTAATTGGTCCATAGTGGACGGATCATTGCTTGACACGTGGCAGGCTCCTATTGGCCCATGTGACGGACACATGGCGGAACCTAATTGGTCCACTTGTCAGATGGTGATTGGTGGGAAAAATCCCCTAATCAAAGCTCACAATTTTTCTTCCCTTTTGATCAACCTCCATCGTAGAACATTTGAACATTGAACACTTTTTTTTCTTTTTCTTGATTTTCTTATTGAAGTTCACTTATATTTTTTTCACTTTTTTTTTCTTGAACTTCTCTTTTTTTTCATAGCATCATACTTTATTTTTCTCAAGAAGATATACTTTCAAACTCATCAAAAATAAACATGATCAAAAATAAAATAACTTCTCAAAACCCACCCAAATTGTGCAAATAATAAGCACACTACAAACTCCCTCACCTCACTCACTAATAGCTCCCCCAAGCCAAGCTTGAGACTAGTAACCAATGGGACAAAATAGGCTTGTAATATGGCTAATAATCAACAAAAAGGTCAAGGCAACAATATGGGTAGTAAGAAAGGAACAAATGTATCTACAATCATCTGAAGGCTACCTAAAAGAACAAATGCCTTCGTCCTCCTCAATGTGCATAGTAATGAGTCATACAAACACTACTTATAGTTGCAAATCAATACTCAAATTCATTGACATACCAGGAACTAACACACATTCCTAACAAAATCAACTAGTCAAGCACTATATTCACAAGTAGTTAGGCAAAATTAACTCATGTTAATGTTTCAAGGAAATCAAACATCAAATCATGATCAACTAATCCACAATATTTATCATCATATACCAAGAATAAAAACAAATTTTCTCAAGTAAGGGGCACAAGGAAGCATGATTTATAATTCATTATTGGAACGTATTTTGGATTTTTTTTTTATTTTTCAATTTTTTGTATTTTTTTAATATATAAGAAAGAAATAAAACTAACCTAGAAAGCAATAAATCTAAACTAGGAAAACACACCAAATATAAAAAGAAAAGAAGGAAAGAAAGATACCTAATCCAAAATCTCCCCCAAGCCAGAATCAGACAATGTCCTCATTGGCTCGGGAACTAGCCCAGCATAGCTAGTCCTGATTATCCTCATCCATGGAGCCGAACCCTGCACCTCCATTGCTACCTGCACCACCTGCACCAGAAGAGCTACCACAAAAATAATCAGCATAAAAACTCCCCCCCCCCCCGCCGGTCCCTCGAAAGGAATGTCCTGGTCGTACCCATGGAAGGCAGAATAGTCAGTATAAATGCCATGGGCAGTGGGATCCCTATCATATCCCTGGGCTGGAGGCTGAAACCAGTCAGGGTAAAAAGCATCGTCGGGAATGTTGCCCCGACGAGCATAATCATCGTACAAAGGGTAGAGAGCTCCACCTTGGTTCCTCTCCAGGTACTCTAACCTCTATTCTATGGAGCCTACCATCCTCCCAAGGTCAGTGTGAGAATGCTTGATATGGCCCAAAGCCTGACCTATACTCCGAAAGTCCCAAAGTGGGTCAGAGTCAACATGGGGGATGGAGTGAGACATGCAAGGTGAAGAAAACGTTACCTCGGGCTGAGGCTGGGGTGGTGGAACTGGTGGTGCTTGCCCCCTAGCGTTGGCAACTAAAAGGTCATACATGTAGGATGCTTTCCCGGTGGGAAAAGCGGTCAAGTCAAGACTAGGTAGGGAAAAGATGGGCAAACGTTGCTCGGTCTCAGTCCTAATACACCAGCGGGGTGCCTTCTCACTATCCAGTCGTACCCACGCCAACTCCTCAAAATACCTAGCAGTCATACAGGTATCCGGTCCACAGTTGGTCAGTTGGTGGGGTCCACTCTCTACAAAACCGACCTTTTTACTGCTATTCTAGTGATAAGGCCTCCTATACAAATGGGGGTGCGAGACTGAGTACTGGCTGTGGCATGTCTGCTCAAATGGTGGATGATGTACCTAACCATGTTCAGTTTCCCAAACCCATATACATAGTGTCCTATAACAACTAGTTCGTTGGTTTGGGCGTTATGGGGCTCGTTCCTAACTAGAAAACACAAACCCGCAAATCTTTGCCAGATTTTTGGTTTAGGGTGATGAATAAGTTTGGTACTAGCATGTTGGGGGTCGGGGGTAGGCAAACTAGTAAGAGCATAATAAATGTCACCCATTTTATATTCAGCATGCCATTGGTATGGTAATTCAGAATTTAATTCAAACAATTTACAAAATTCCACATATGTTAAACTAATATTTCTAGTGTTCAACCTAAAATATAAATTCAGTCCATTTCTACTGTTTACAACTTTCAAATAAGATAAGAATTCACAAGTTAATTCACGGTACGTGGGATAATGCATATCAACAAATTTTCTCATTCCTATGTCATTCAAAAATCGTTTAACAAAATCATACAAACCATAAGTTTCTAAAGTAGGGCGATGTAACCACCGTGAAGGAATTACCTCGCGCCCGGCAAGGTGTTCTAGCCGCTTCTTTTGCTCCTGGCTAGCAATACGGATCGTTGGCCAGTAGGGGAGTTGTAAATCCTAGTCGTACTCCTCCCTCGAGCTAGAACTCCTACCAAAAATAGACCAAGCCCTCTTTGAAGCCATAATTTGAAAGGAATTCGAAAATTTATATATAAGATTGTAGAGGATGAAGAGAGGATTAAGAATATGTAAAAATATTTGGATTTGGGTGAGAAATGAGGAGAGAATCGTAGAGAGAAGGTAGAGGTTTTAAGGTTTTAGAGAGAGAAAGTTATGGAGGAAAAGAAAAAATGAAGGAAGAAAGAAGAGGGAAGAAGAAGAAAAAGGGTCAGATAGCTCGCGCCCGGCCGGACGGACCTGTCGCCCGATCGGACGATCTTGATATTTCTAATTTCCTGTTCTCGCGTCCGGTCGGGCAGCATTAGCCCGATCAGGCGATCTTAATGCCCGAATTTCTTCTACTCTCGCGCCCGGTCGGGCGCCCTTCGCCCGATCGGGCAATCTGGTGCATAAATTTTCATCTCTTTTCGCGCCTGGTCGGGCGAGATTCGCCCGATCGGGTGATCGAAGATGTCATAATACGACAAGTTTCGCGCCCGGTCGGGCGAAAAGATCGATTTTTTTAACCCCGCTCTCGCGCCCGATCAGGCGAGCTTCGCCCGGTCGGGCCTGAGGCTAATTTGACGATCTTTTTGTTTACTTTATTCTTTTCTTCAATTATTTGGCTAACTCTTTTCCTTCAAACCTGTACAAACTCATAAAACTCATTAAATTCCCTCATCTCTCCTCTCATAAGAAAAAGAAGGAAAAACTAGTCTAAAAAGCATTAAAATACGGGAATTTTAGTAGGTTTTGGGTTTTTCCTTTTCATTTTCATTTTCCTTTTATTTTATTTTATGGTTGTTTTGTTTACTTTTTGTTTTTAGTTTAGTATTTTAATTGTTTAAGTTTAGTTTTATTTCTTTTTATTTTCTTTTATATTATTTTTAGCTTGTATTATAAATACCCTCTTTGGGTCATTTTCATGATAACTTTCAATCAACATTTTATTTTAGATAGTTAGTTTTAGTTTAGCTTTAATTTTTCTCTCTCTTAGGGTTAGTTTAGGAGTAGTGTAGAGAGAGAAAGCTTGGATTTCCATGGAGTTTTTGAGAGGTTGAAGAAGCAACTTTGTGGAACTTCTTCTCATCTATTCAATGAACATTTTCTAACTTTATCCCATCTTTATTTCTTGCTTAATTCTTAGTTTTTTCTTTTTTTTTATTGATTTGAGTAGATTAATTAGTTTATTTGTTTAATCTTGTTTTTATTCTTTTTTTACCTTGTTTTCCATGTCTTTCTTCATTATGTTAGCTTAGATTTTGTTCTAGGGAAATGGATGAAGGTTATGTTAATAAATTGAATGATTGATTGTGATTAGTATGGAATTGTTTCTTGATTATTGTGTATGGATGATGTTTTTATGGATTAGAATATTTCTAGCTAATTGATTCTATGTTCTTAATTGTGCTTTCAATCGATTGTGCGAGAGTGAGTTGGTTGAGAGCCCTAATTTCTTCCATACCTTTGCTAGGCTAGTTACACGAGAGTGAATTAGTTTAGTAGGATAATTAACATGCTTAATTATGCGAGAGTGAGTTAAATGTGTTGATTGTTCCTAATCAAGGTCATTTTCATCTAATTGTATGATGTTATTGAATGTATTGATGTAATTGGATTCCACTTTCCCTAGTTTTAGTTATTTGTTCTTAGTTGTGTTTAGTTGAACCTCTCTCTATCTCACAAGCTTTCCTAGTAGTCTAATTAGCACACATTGATACACTTAGTCCTTTTGGGTTCGACCCTTTACTTGCCACTAACTAGTTTAGTGTAAGTTTAGGTATTATAAATTTCTAATTTGGTTAGGGTTAGTAGTCCCAACGACCTACTTTTAACCCCGATCAGTATCCCCTTAATCAAAAGTAATTCCTAAATCCTCTAACTAATGTAGATAGGGAAGTAGGGTCGAATCCACAGAGAAACGAGTCTTTCTATTCCTAATTAATTAAAGTAATGTAAATTATTAAGTAACCAATACATAAATTTGGATATAAAACTAAACTACGAAGATTAAGAATAAGGAGAAAATAATGAATAAAAGGCCTAGGGCATAGGTTCACCAATAAATAATATTCCAGGGTAAAATATAATAATCAATCATCAATGCTTATATTAATCAGATCATAAAGGGCTTTCGCTACGTATTACAATCACACAATTAATTTACCGGTATTAAATCTCATCTCTCGAATCTCGACTTAACCATTTATAAATTAACCTGCCTATTGAAACTAGACCAAAACATAAATTCTCATCTTTCGAATCTCGAATCAATATTGTTAAACTCATGCATAAAAGAACTGCACAAATCTAGTCACATAGCATTAAATCAATATATTGGAAATTAATCTAGCATTGTTAATCAACAACAAAAAATTACCCCTTCATATTATATATGGATCCCCACAAACCCTAGAAATAAAACTACTTACACGTAATTAAATCTAAACTAATCAAAGCAATAAAACAAGACATGATCAAAGGAATAAAAATAAATAACTAAGATTAAGAAAAGAGAAATCGTTACGAAAGAAATCTGGAATTAAGAATAGAATTAAGAACAAAG
This sequence comes from Chenopodium quinoa, assembly GCF_001683475.1. NCBI lineage: Eukaryota > Viridiplantae > Streptophyta > Magnoliopsida > Caryophyllales > Amaranthaceae > Chenopodium > Chenopodium quinoa. The sequence continues at coordinate 1,480,636 of NW_018742225.1, forward strand.
TATATGAGAGAGAAACTAATCTAAAAGCTAAGTAGAGAGATAAAATCTAAGAAAGAATTAAGAAAGAGTAAAAAGAGATACTAAACTTGCTTAACGGAAAAGTATTTATACTAAGCAAGAATCCTAAACTAAAACAAACTTAAACGTCGAATAATTAACATCTAATAATAACACGCGCCCGATCGGGCGAGGCACTGCCCGATCGGGTGCGCCTTTTTCTTCTCTCGTATAAATCTCGCGCCCGTCCGGGCGCGCCTCCGGGCGCCAGCCTCTTTGGCCGGGAGGCACTCTTGGGCCACTATTTGAACTATGATTGGGCTCTAATTCTTCGGGCCAATCTGGGTTTCCTCTTTGGGTCTTGAATACTCTGTCCAAATGCCTCGGTATCACATATACCGAGCCCTTAATCACCGGTTCGATGGCTCTAACCAGCCTTGGGTTATAGAAACTGGTTGTGCTTCTCCAATGCTTGTAGTTGCTCCATAATATCTCAGAAAAATGCTCCAAAAGTGCAAATCCCTATAAAAGTCAACCAAATCTACGAAAACACTATAAAACACCAATTAGTAATAAAAGTGGCTCTAAAGAGCCAAAAAACTACTAATTATGACCAAGGGACGGGAATAAAATACTATATAAAATAGAAATATCACACAGACACATAGATAGTAGGTTGAAGAGTACAAAATTTCTCCATACACCCAGAGCTGGCACTCCCAGTCCTAGACTTAGCCGTTCCAGGTGGCCGGCTGACTACTGACCTAGGTCATACCGTGTGTGTTGGTGACGAGTCCATTTATTAAATGAATTGAAATAAATGAAAATGAGTATGAAAGGGGTAGAGGCGGTACCTTAAGTTTGTCTCTTAAAGGGGGGAAAATGGAGATCATCGATTGAGGTTGCTGCTAAAGTTGACCTTGCTTGCTGGGGGTACAGATGGTTGAGAACCAGCTAGGGTAGGCGGGAAAATAGTAGAGTGTGTGTTCACACACAAAGACGAAAGGCAAACTCTCTCTCTCTAACTTTGTGACTTTATCTCTCTAGAATGTTTTCGAAACGTCCAAAACTAGGGGGTAATGTTAGTGTTTATAGAGGCCAGGGTAAAATTGAGGGTAATTCCGTAATTTCCCCGAAATGTGAAAAGTTAAAATTTTCACAGTAAAAAAAATTATTATTTATTTATCGCCATTGTTGAGTGACATGTGTCATAGATGCCACGTGGCGCGCCACGTCACATCTGTGAGGGGAAAATGTTTTAGGTAAGTTTACCCATGGCATGTGGACCAATCATATCTTAACATCTGTGAGGGGCAAAGGCGGCCTTCAACGGTCCAAATCTCGAGAAAGCCGTAATGCGGCGCAGCCCAGAATAATTAGGTCAAAGTGACCTAAATAGGGGCATGTTTTCCAATGACCCTATAAATAGGGAGATTTCCCGCATTTTTGGGGCATCTACAATGATTATAGCATACCTTACACTCTCTTACATCAGAGAACCACCTGATCTCGGAATCCGAGAAGATCTCATCTCTTTTTTCGCGCTTTCTCCCGTTTATATTCAAGTACTAACTTGATCGTTGGAGGCAGAGCTCTAACAACCTGAAGTTTCCATTTTTTTGCAGGTACGGGCCGCGTGCAACCAGTATCTGAGCTGTAACTCTCCCAAGGGACAAAAACACCCAAAACAAGTGTTGTGGTTAGAGGTTTCCCTATGGGTGTGATATAGTCCAAAGGATTGAACGCATCATTTCCCACATGGTCCTCATAAATGTGAAATGCCCCTAATAAGGATACATTGTTGTTAGGTTTAGGCGTGGGAATTCTCCCATCGTCTACTAAATCTTGTACTTTCTGTTTTAGGGCATAGCAACGTTCGGCATCATGCCCAACGCCCCAATGATAAGCACAATAAGCACTGCCATCCCATTGAGCATACATTCTTTCTGGTTGAGTGGGTGGTGTTGGCCTCGTTGGTGCAATAGACCTTTTCGCTCAATTTTTCTAATAATTCTTTATAGCTTATAGGAAATGGTGTAAAAAAAAATTTCCCATCTTCTCCGAGGATCAAAATTGTTATATTGATTCGTGTTAATATATTGTGTGGAGGTCGCAAATACATCAATAGAGGATGAGGTATTTTCATTCCCCTTTATGTAGTTATTCCTAGGTTGATGATGATAAGGTTTGTTTGCTTTTTCTTTAGCAAGATCATCTTCAATCCTAGTAGCCACATAATAGACCTTTTTAAAAATGTCTAAACCAAGGTAACGTAGATGCTTGTTGTACTTTTCATGACAATTGTCAATGAATATTTGTACTAACTCGATTTCAAGTGGCCTTTGGGCAAGGTAAGCCGCCTTTTCTCGCCATCTACCATAGAAAGCAAGGAAACCTTCATCGTCGCCTTTCTTAAGCATTTCAAGTTCATGGAGAGTCGATTTAAACTCTACGTTACTCTCATATTGGGTAATGAAAGACGAAACTACATCTTCCCATGTTGTTTTGAATTTTGGATCTAGCCCATAGTACCACTCTCTCGTAGTTGGATCTAGAGATAAAGGGAAATTCAAAGCATAAATCTTAGGATCAACTCCCTTTAATGCCATGGTGTCAGTAAAACACATTAAATGGTTTTTTGGATTATTGGTCACCTTAAATATTGGCAAGTCCGTAGCTACGAACTTTTCTGGTAAAGCAAGTCCTGCCAAAGGAGCAAACTTTTATGCGTCAAAGCACTTGTTTCCCATTATAGAACGAAGAAATAGCTTCTCCAACAACTTTCTTTGATGGACAATTGTTCCATATTTTGTTTAAAAGCTAAAGTTTCAGCATTTTTCTTTTTCGCCTTTTCAAGTTTCTTAATTCTTTTCTCTTCAGCTTCTTGAGCCTTTTCTTCTCTCAAACGACCAATCTCTTCTCGAAGTTCTTCAACGGTCAAAATTATTTTTGGACTAGAACTAGTTGTTGAGGGAAGGTGGTTTGAAAGGGGTGGAATGTTTGATGGTAAACGTAGGATGCGAGTGCCAGGGAGTCTTCAGTCCCAAGCTTGAAAACCGGCCCTAAAAGAAGTACGAAAGGATAAGTAAATCGATACGCTTGTTTAGAAAAAATAAGAGGAAAGAACGCAAGATATATTTGAACAGATAACATCACCTTTAAGCAATTCTTCAATGAAGATATTGTTTGAATGAGCTAATTTGTTTTTTAAGAAAATCAAAATGGCTCGTAACAGTAGGCGCGCGCAAGTAATTAGGCTGCGGTCTGGCGCACGCATCCGAATCGATTGCGTTGGCTGGGGTCGCGCCACCTGCTCGTAAATTTTTTTTTTAATTCGAGCGTTTTTTTTTGTTTGCCATCATTTTTGTTTCAATTTTTTTTTTACCCTTCGAATATGAATCAAAATTACGAAGAGACAACTTTGTAATTGGGAACCTAAACTAAACTAAACTAAATAAAAAAAAAGAGAGAGAAAGCTATCCTAACACGTCTCATATAGTCACGTAATCACAAAAGCATACCATAAGCCAAGATATACACAATGTTATTCAAAAGTCAAAGGCTTGGGTGTCCAAAGGTACCATATCTTAAGAAACGATACACACATCAATCACTCAACGTGTAGAATCATGGCATCGCTCTCCCAACATTTTGTTGGAGATATGGGTGGGATGATTGTTATTGATTTCGGGATAGAAGCCTAGTGTTGGCAACCCCTAGTAAATGAGACAATCCCCAAAGGGTTAAAGTGTGTTGTGATCATGCAAGATGAAATATCGCTTGTTTGGTTTTTACTTTTGCGCAAAAGGAAGATATTATGCATTCATGTCTAGCTCTCTAACTTGAGATTATCCAAGTTAATTCCCGTTACAATCCATAGGCAACCTAGTGTTGGAATCCTTGGACCATAACTACAAACTAATCTTGTAACCTCTAAGTCTCCAGTGGAGTTGTAACTATAAGGAGGGTGTTCCCATTGTAGGGGATCCTTCCTTAAATGGTCATGGCCCTTTAAAAGCCTAGGACTTTACACTTGTTAGGGTGTTTTAGGATTTAAATTCCTGACTATTTTGGGGACCTTGAATTAGAATTGATTCTATGATTACGCTTTTTTATAAGAAACAAGTAGGATTCGCCAATGAGTTTTGGGAAAACTCATAAACCTCGTTCATGCCTTTCTTCCATGTGAAGTTCATTGGATAATTAGCATAAATCATATGTTTACCCATGCCCAAATTGGTCCACATAAACCAGAAATGAGTTCGGGAATGAGGGTACTAAAATAACGTTCCCTTTAAAGGAGAATCGCTATTCTAGCCCTAGTGCGGCCTCTACTAGGTCTTCCTTTTTTATAATTTCATCACCAAATAATATATGCAACACGATACCTAAAACTAATTTAGTTAATCTTATTTACAATCATTAATCACGTAGGAATTACATTACAAAGTCGCTATTGTTTATTTAATTCAAATTTGTGAAAGGAGAAAAAGTAAACAAGATTTGCCTTGACTTAAGTGATCAATCAATCAATTAATTATTCAATTTTAATATTATTTAACGCAAGATACTTTGTGGAATTGATTAATTAAATATCCTTTTAATGTGGTCAAACAACACTATTTTATTGATTAAGGTTCTTTTAAACAAGAAAAGTAGATGTGATTTATCTAAGTGGTCGGTAATTTACCATTTCTCTTTGCTAGATCTCTGTTTAGAACACTTATGGACTCCTTCTTGTTCTAGAACCTCCACCGCAATAACAATAATTAAGAGGGGTGAGTGTTTAGGACAAGAGGATTTGGTAGCACAAGTTCACAAGAGTTTCTGCTAGAATTTTAGGTTAATTTCCGGCGTTTAAGCCTCGTATTAAGCCCCTATTTATAGGGAATGGATGCAATTAGGATTTTAAGAATTTTACAAGAACAGATGTCGCGCGCATCTGGTTCAGTTGCGCGCGGCATCCTAGCGCAAGTAATTTAGTTGCGCTGTTATAGGCAGCACAACTAGATGTCTTGCGCGCGACATTATGGTAAGATTCGATTTTATATTATTATGAAATTCTGAATTTTTAAGCGCATCACTAGCAGTTGCGCTGGGTGTTGCGCGCAACTGGATTAGTTGAGCGCCAGACCAGCGCGACTCATTGAGATCCGCACGACTTTTTCTGCGGCAGCATTAAATTTAACCTAAGCGCCTCTAAATCCGTCATTATTGGGTCTTAAGCACATGCTTAAGCCTAATTATGATCGGGTTTAGTTAATTGGACCTTGTTCGTATTTGTTTTTGGGTTAGGCTGGTCTTTTTATGTCTTTGCGCTTTAGCCAGTCATCCATAAGCATTCTTCACTTCAATCCAACACGAAGATGATTTTATTTATCGTCTTCGCACTTCCTGTCGGGTCAGGAGGCCAAAAGTAGATGTCTACTACGAGCGGCTAGGTTTGGATAGGGAACATGTCTTTGTTGTTTACAAGGCCTCTCAAAGAGCGAGACTGTAAAAATGCATGGTCGTGTTCGGATGGATTTTAGAAATCATTTGTTTATTAACAGTCGACCTCGAATTTCGAGAAACACTTTTGGACGTAATAGGGATGACGAATAATCTTACCTTATAGTTCATGAAGAGACATTAAGTAACATAGAAAAAGGGATATACACTAAAACCTCACTTGTCCGGAAGGACAAGTGCGAGACTGAAAGGAATGGTGTCCTTCGAACAAGTGTATTATTCCGATAAGGGGTTCGGAATTATTAGAAACTAATTATTCAATGAGGTCAAGTGATCGGAATGCCTGGGTAGAGGCCATTTTCGATCAGTAATATTAATGTATAATTAATATTACAATTTAATCTTGACTGAACCCTTCGGGTCACACCCAAGCAACTAACGAGCCGAAGCGACGAATTAATTCTAAAGTGATTAATGAGCCGGCCGAGTAATTAATATTTAGACGTCAAAGATTCGAGCTTGGAGCGTTGAAACCAAGCGTCGGAAGTCGAGTCGAAAATAGTAAAACACGAGAACTGAAAATACTAATAAATCAACAATGACCAAAATACCCCTAGCTTCGGAATGTCGGGTTCTAGGGGTGCGGCCATGCTAGCAGCCCACACCAAATGTGGGCTTGGCTAGCATGCCGCAACTAGCAGCCTGCACCAATGTGCGAGGCATGCTAGCAGGCAAGCATCTAGCAGCCCGCACATGGTATGCCGCGTGCTGGTAGCTAGCCTCGGCCAAGCAGCCTGCACACATGGTGCGTGGCCTGCTGGGCCGTAGCACATGGCAGCCCACCTTGAGTGCCTTGGTGCCCAAAAGTGGGGTGCCTTGTGGCGTGCGGGTAGTGGATGCTTGAAGATGTAGGTGGAAGTTCCTTGGAGGAGCTTGGGGAGCAAGTATGGTCCCCTTTCTCTCAAATGGTCCTAACCTAACCTCTCATGTGAGATTGAAACTTGTTGATTTATTACTTATTTTTTATTTTAGCTTTAAAATAAAATGGGAAAATCAAATTATCCCACATTGATGGGAGAGATTTTCATACTCATGCCTTTCCCTATAAATTCGCAGTTGGGGTATTGGGAAAGGCACTTGAGTAAGTGTTGAAAAAGGCATCACCATTAGGAAAACCTTTGAACACATTTATTACTCGGGTTTTTTGGTCGAGCCTTGCTAACTTCAAGGCATTAGACTGGTGTTGGTGGTCGAGTTGTGGGTGGACTTCCGTTGGAGGTCGTCGTACTCTCAAGATTTGCTTTCAAAGTAAGAGCCCCTTGAGGTTAGGCGAAGCACGCGTCAAAGGTATAATTACTATCCTAATCTTGTCATTAAGTAATTATGCTTTGTGGTTTTATTTATTGCGAGTGCGATCTTGGCTCGGATTTTCTTCCGTGGGGAGTCGGACTCACCAAACCCCAACAATGATTGTAGTGATAAGCATTTGAGCCAAGAACTTGATGATCATCCCGATAATTGTGATATTAGTTTACATCCTACTCCACTTAGAGAAAATGTTTTTTCAAATGGAGGAAATAAACTATATAAGATATAGCATAATTCATAATGAATTGTACCTATCTTCCAAACAATAGTTCTAAGGATACACTTTTAAAATGAGCTTTTACACTAATTAGGACTGTGTCAAATAACAATGTAGATAAAACATCATATTAGATATGGATAAGAGAAATTCTTATTTGGTTTTTCTACAAATTTAAGAATAAGAAACTTGTATTAAATTGTTTAGTGCAATGTTGAATTCTAAAGCACAATACAAGGGTACTATAACCACAAGGTGTTTGAGGACAAATTGTTTGTTGCTTAAATCAGTGCCTTTTTTGAAAAATATGTCATTTTCAAAAGTGAAAGTGGGAGTAAATCTCGAAAAGATTGAGAAGAGAAACAAATTAAATTAGCTTACCCTATGCTAAAAGAGAGCCTTATCATAAGGCAAGTGGGAGTTAAGTCTCAAAGGTGTTCGCGAGAACCAACGAATGAGCATGTTTAACACCATGTTAAAAACAACAACACGTGGTCTCATTAAGGTAATAAGATACATAACCATGTGTCAAGGGTCACATTCCAGGTATACCCTTCTTATGTTTTTCTTCATTGAAAATAAGTTTTCACTTGTTACTTATAAACCCAAAAAAGTATAGTAAATCTAAGCTAGAGAAATAAGTTTGATGGTTAAGAAATTCTAAAATATTGATTTTAGTATGTAAGATTTGACAAGTCACAACTCCAAAATAGCTTTGTGTAGGAGTTTATAGGTTCTATTTGCGGAAAACACGAATCAAATTCATGAAGCACCTAATCCCAAGATCTAATGCATAATCCATGCATAAAGAACATATACTTGTACCTTTGAAGCGTGATTCCACGTGCGATCGAGTGAGAACAATAGAAGATAAATAACCGCAAGTGTGATTCCTCTATTTGGTCCACGAGTACAAGTTAAACCTCCACTAATGCTAGTTAGTCTTGATTGAACGCTTCAATCAAACTTCAACGAAGAAGAGAGATACTGTAATACCCCATATTTTCATACGTATTTTCTAATTAATTAATTAAGAATTATTTTATAAAAAGGGTATTTTAGTAAAATCATTATTTGGAGCCAAAATAATATTTTAATTTTGGCGTCAAATATAAGTATTTAATCATTTGAATAATTAATTTTTTTTGGATTTCTAAATTAATAATTTAGGTTTAATTTTAAGGTTGGTCCATACTTTATTATACTAAATATTTCAAGAGAAATATCTAATATACATTATGTATTTAACTAATTTTGATATTATCTAAAATATTTATTTATTCAATTATTTTATTATGATTTTCGTTTTTTAAAAAAAAAAAATTGTGAACGTGAGTTATCATGTTTTTAAGAGTGATTTTATCACCTTAGTTTGTTAATAATTATTTAAATTACCCTCTAATTCTCTATCTCATTTTGTACCTATCTTCCTTCTTCCAAGCATATGTGTATCCATTTAATTTTTCTTATCTTTTAACCAACCTACTAATCTAAACCAAACGTTACTCAAATTCATTCAACAAACTTAAACTTATCATGTTCTTATTCTAATCTCATTCCACCTTAAGCTCTATCCTTTCTACACCCTCAACACTATAAATAGACCCTTAATTCTTCCCACTAATTCACACCAATTCTCTACCTTTCTTCTCCTCTTTTTACACAAATCATCCCATTTATCTTTAAAGCCAATTTTCGGGCATTTGTGGTCAGTTTAGGGGTATTGACGTTTCTCTAAATATTGTTCCGCTCCAAAAATCCTTGAGGTTAGGCTCACGAATAACCCAATTTGGAGTTATATCAAAGGAGTTATAGCCTCTGCAAGTTCTGGCTATTCTTTCCAACGCAAATCCAATTCTTCTCTTTTCCTTGGTTTTTTTATCTTTTCTTATTCTCTTCTCTTATTCAACTATTATTATTATTATTATTATTATTATTATTATTATATTATTATTATTATTATTATTATTATTATTATTATTATTATTATTATTATTATTATTATTATTATTATTATTATTATTATTATTAATGCTTTATGAGCATGTTAGTAATCCCACTATGCGGATTTGGTTTATTGATAAGGCCTTGGACTTTGTATGATCGGGTATTTCCTCAAGAATAGCCTTGTAATATAAGGAGACTAGCTTAGGTGGTGTGCACACTTGGATGAGGAATTGGATTAAAAGGAATTGGTTCTTAATAAAGGAATTGTTTTTATTAACTATTATTTTAAATATTGAATCATTTGAATCGGATTTTGAATATTGAATTTTGAATTTATTTGATTAATTATTGGAATTGGTTTTAAAAGCATGTTTGCAAATAAATTGAGTTTACACTATCTTGCACTTATCGTACTTAGCATATTTTGCTAATCCGTATTTCTTATTTGTTTGGTTAGCCCTGTTTACCGTAATGGTAAGCAGGGTTGACTATTTTCAGGTGGAGTCATGAATGAGTATATGGGAGTCCAGGGATTTGCTTCACCTAGTTAGGAATGTTGGTCTTGTCTTTATATTTGAGCATTCATAACAATGTTACTATTTTTATAAGTATTAATAAAAGAAAGTTGAGTTTCCGCTGCAAGTTTTGTTGTTGAGTATTTTGAGTAGCCTTGCGTAATCACGCGGCGGTAATACGCCCAAGTCTATCTCTACGATATAATTATACGTATTATACTGGTATTTCTGTAGAGGGAGATTTAGGGGTGTTACAGATACAAACTAACCACAAACCACCGCGAACTAGCACCACACACGCCACCTAGCACCACACACGCCACCAAGGTGGTCAGTCGTACAGATGTGAAGGGGAGGAGAGAGAGCCATGTATGTGAGGAGAGAGAGATGGATTAGGGTTTTGAATACTGGTTGCCGTATTTCACAATTGACTGACTATTAGTTATGACTTATGTCAACCCTAGGCATGGATCTTATTTATAGATCATGTCTCCAAATAAGAGCCCATGTCAAGCCCAAAGCCTAGTAAAAAACCTCTAGCCCAACACTCCATGTGGTATGTCATAATCTCATGAGGCCCATTAATGGGCCACTTACTTGTTTAACCCAATACCCTTGTTTGTGACCTTATAGGATCCATTTTATACGACTTTGGACTATTTAACTAGCCCAAAGATCATTTGTCATATCTAGCACCAAACAATGACGACCTAAAAGAACAAACTTATTATCTCCATAATAGTGATCCTTGATACATCTAGTAATTGCACTTATCGAAGACATAATTCATTCAATCTCCCACTTGTCTGAGAGAAGTGCGCAATATTCAAATTCCTTAAGTCAATGTGTGTCGATTTAATAATATGATTGCATCGCATGTCGTGATCATATTGATATACAAATCTTTTCTTGAAAAAACTAAGTTAGAATTACAAAACAAATGATTACTATGTAATCCATTTGAGCACGACCATGCATTTTTTGAATTGTCCCTCTTCAAGAGGCTAAGACACATTCCTAATCAAATAGGTAGACTCAATCCAATCTTGTGGCAACCAAGGCTCCCACTCAACTCATGAAGTAACCGGGAAACACACTTTATAATCTCCCGTTACAGGAAGACGTTTGAGTGTACCAAAGTTAAATCAATCATTGAATGGAATCAATGTTCCACTCATGTCAAAGGAATCCACTAATATATCCGGAAGTTCAATACTTGAACTTCAAAGTAGGTCTATAGTTCAATCATGCATCATTCATCATATCCATGTGATTGACTGAGCTTCACTACGCTCCTATAGCCCATGAAACTGCGCTATCCAATCAATCTTACATGCTAGTCTATTTATTGAAATCATTTATGCTCACTTTAATGATTTCAAACTAGGAACTTAAATAATATATGGATTTTTTTCACCTACGGGGTTTCATTCTCCAGGTTATCAACCTGATGAGCCTATCAATTCATAATTATTTCGGACAATTTATTTAATATCAAAAACCATAGTAAAATAAGATTGAAACTTTGTTTCAATTGATAAACATAATTCTGCAAGTTGATGTATTACTTATGTGATATGTTTTCTCAAAACATATACAACTTAAATTACATAACTTGCTTTAATCTAAGAATCTTAGTATGACTCTCATACCTTTGTCATGGAAGGGAATTAGTAAGTAGAGTTCACGAGACATTCTCATAAACATGAATTTTGCAACTTCTAAATTTTATAATAATATTCATCTCCATACACTAAGAATTCTCTGTCATCCTTTCGCAAGGAACTTAGGAATTTCTAATTTGTATTCCAACGTTTCATTGGATTTCGATATGAAATCTATCATCACTTGTCCTTAAAACGCATGAATCAAATAGATGAGTATAGTCCATGATATGCATGATGCATCCGTTTCAAACTACATAAGGAGCATCACTAAAAACATTAATTTCATCAACCTTTCTCAAAGCATTGAATCTTTAAGCAATGTGCCATGGAATTGAAACTCCTTTCAATATAATGTTGAACCTTATAAGAATCTTATCAATATAATTTTCTTAACCAAGCTCAATCATACTTCAAAACCTATCTCTATAGATCTTGAATCCCAACTATACTCATCTTCCTCTTCAAGGTTTTTCATATAAAATGCATTAGCCATCACTTGACTCTTCAAGCAATGAATAATTGCTCTCTGTACTAGACCAAGAATATTGCATAGCTCCCACTAAACATCTTGTATACACAAGACCTTTTCTTCATTTTACGAGAACATAACACGATTTGATTAACTCATAAAATTAAGAACATTAACTCCATGATGCTTACTTCAATCCATTAATGGATCTTTTATGCATCCTTAGGATTATTGGATTTTCAAAATCATTCTAATTGTATCATATACAAATCTTCTTTCATGAATAATTTCACAAAAGTGTTTTGAAATCCATTTATAAAATCTCATATGGTAGAAATCACCAAAATATCTTTAATAGATCTTTATAACATGACTAATGTAAAGGTTTCATTGTAGTTATAGTCATACAATGAATTAGTTGAATCCTTTAACAAGTCTTTGCTTTAGTTAGAAAACATTTTTCTTTCTTGTCTGTTTTTTCTTATAATGGGTTTCACCCAATAAGGAAAATTATTCAAGTGTCATACACTTGCTTACAGACTTAGAATCTATTTCAGATTTCATGGTTTTTTAACCACTTGGAGATATAACTTGTCAAATCATCTTTATTACTTGCATAATCATCATGTTCTAAAATAAATATTTTAAAGCTTAGTCAATATGAAATCATATTCCTTTTTCTAAGGTTTACATACGCGCTAGTCATCATAGGGGGTTTTTAGTGCAACAATTGAAACTTATACAACAACTCTGTTTAGTTTCAATTAGAAACGACAATAGAGGACTTGCACTTGGAATGTACTTTAGTTTCAATTAGAAACGACAATAGAGGATTTTCACTTGGAATGTACTACCTTCGACTTATGGTTGTTATTCCCATTACACTTAATGAGACCACGAGTTGTCATTTGTAACATAAGGTAAATCATGCTCATATTGTTGCTTTTATTCGATTTTTTTCTCGAATTTCTTCAAGATTTTCGAATTATCTTTTCTTGAACTTTTCAAGTCTTTTGAACTCTTTCGAGATTCTTATACTCCCACTTGCCTTTTTGAGGAGGCACATTAGCATAGGGTGAAATAACCATGGTTTGAACCATGTTTGTTAGTTTCTTTTCTCGAATTCTTTTGAGATTTATACTTCTCCACTTGACCATTTCAAATAATTTTCCATAATGGCACCTACTTGAGCAACAAACATTTTGTGCTAAATATGATTTGTGTAGTAGTACCTCGTGCTCTATACAGGAATTGATCGTGCATTAAACGATTTAATAAAAAATTTATTCCTTGCTTTGTAGAAAGACTTCATAAGAACTCTTCTTATCCATATCATATATGGAGTCTTTGCTACATTTTGATTTGACATATATAGTTTGTTTAGTTTTGTAGCTCATCTTAAAAGTATATTCCTTGAACAACGGTTGGAAGATAGGTAATTTCATCCATTATTATCAAAATATATCTCATATAGATTGATAGCTCCTTTCGTAAACACTTCATTAGGTTTTCTTTCCGAGTTTGTTGTAAAACGATTTCACAACTCTTCGATGTTTATCAAGGTCTTGGCTTAAATTCTCATTGTTACGATCATATCGCAATATTTTGAGTATATATTGCCAAAAGAATGTCTTGACTCAAACTTTCACCATTACAGTCATATTGTAGTGTATATATTTTCTTGTCAAGTAGATTCTGAACTTCATACTGCATTTTAGAACTTTTCAAAACTTTCACACCTTAGCTTCAACTAAGCATATGTAATCTTATCATAAATGAAGTTTCATTGTCCGTCTCTAGCCTTTGAACCTTTGGTTTTCTTACATCGATATGTATTCGACCTCGAGCTCGCATCATAATTTCTGTAAATGGTGACTTTGTCAAAATTTCAAATTAGAATGATAATTACATATATAAATGTATTCATAATCTAATGACATTGAAAGTTCATCCCTTTAGATCTTCCGCATACAATGTTCATTTTTCACTTGAATTAATTGACATATTAGAGACAATTTATGTGTATATATATATAAATGGTTTAATTATTTCTATCATATAGAACTTTAAACCTATTTAGCAATTCAAAACATATTATGACTCAATGAAGCATAGAATAACATTTACTCCATATTTTTTTAAACTTCAATGCTTATTCATTACTAACATTAAATGGGTATGTTTTGTTAATGTCAAGAATAAATAACATGTTTTGAATTTACCACCTTCAAATAACCACTTAATTAAATTTACCACCTCCAAAAAAAAAAAGATTTACTTTACCACCACCAAAATTTCCAAAAATTCGATTTTACCACCAACTAACGGATTCCGTCCATGAATCAGTTAGTAGGGCCCACCTTTTTGACGGTTCTTCTTCATTTTCCCTGATTTCCATATCAACCCAGCCGGCAACGAAATTAACACACCATGGTTGGTCGGAATTTCGTGAGGGGGCAAGGGAGGGGTCGGAATTTGGTGTAATCTAGGGAGGTGATCAGAATTAGGTGGTGGTTAGGGTTTTAGGAGTGCGGAATTTGGTGGTGGCTAGGGTTTTAAGAGTTGTCGGAATTAGGGGGGCTATATGGGTGGTCGGAATTTGGTGGCTAGGGTTTTGAGGTCGGAAGTTGGTGAAAAGGGGGTCGAAATCCGGTGTGGGGGCTGTGGCTGTGCGGTGCGATGCGGTGTTATCGGTTAGGTGGTGGGGTCGTTGGTCGTAGTGATTAGGTGGTGGCTAGGGTTTTGAGGTCGAAAATTGGTGGAAAGGGGGTCGAAATCAGTGTGGTGGTTATGCGGTGCGGTGCGGTGGTTGTGGCTGTGCGGTGCGGTGGTAGTTATTAGATGGTGGGGTCGTAGGTTGTGACGGTTAGGTGGTGGGGGCTGGTAGCGGTTAGGTGGGGGGGGGGGCTGGTCGTAGCGGTCAGGTGGTGGGGCTGGTCGTAGTCGGTCCGGTGGTGGGGTCTCGACGGTGGCAGCAACCACCGGTTGATGGATGAGGTTTTTTAATTTTTTTTTTTTTTAATTTTTTTTCTAAAGCTTACCCAATAATATGGCGACACGTGTGCAAGGTAGGCCCCACTAACGGATTTATGGACGGAATCTATTAGTTGGAGGTGATTGGTGGTAACACTGATGTTTAATTTTTTTATGAGGTGGTAAAGTAAATCTTTTTTTTTTGGAGGTGGTAAATTCAATTAAGTGGTTATTTGAAGGTGGTAAAAGTCAAAATTCCCTTTATTTAATTCTAGCTAATAACTAGGTAAGGTGATATATAAGTTTTACTTGTAAAGTTGCAACTTTTGCTTCCAGACTTGTAGATTCTATTTGTGAAGTATGTAACAACATTTGCTTCAAAGCTTGTAGATTTATTTCTCCCTTAGCCATAACTTCTTTCTTTAGTTCAACCACATTGTTTAATGAGTGAACTAAACAAGACATTGTATGTCCAAGAAGTGGCAATATGCTAAATCAATTTATGAACATTTCCATTATTTTACCTTCCAACTATATGAGGTAGTTTCTAATCAATTGGAATTGGTCCATTTAATTTGAAACATTTGTTGTCTATAACAACTTTTAGCATGTAAGTAGTTCTAGGTTCAGAAGTAGTAACTTGTTTGCATTTCTTTGCCTATAACTTCTTAATGTAATCCTCATATATTCTTAAACCTTTCCCATTTGAGCCACTTTGAACACTTCTCTTAGCTTTAAAATGAGGCTTTGCTTAACTACGTTAAGCACTTTTCATGACTTTGCTAAGTCTTATTCAATCATTATTCATATTATAGTTTAATCAACAATTTAACTCTATATGAAATGGATGAAGAATAATTTCATGTGACCAACTTTTTATCATAGAGATTTCCAATCACTTTCTTATATTCAATCATATTGAAGATAAGAGATTTTATTGGACTTCTATACTTGTCTTTTAAAAGGTTTGTACCTCTCATCTCATTATATCCCTTGAAACACTTTTCAAAATGAAGATGTGTTGGCATTTTAATCAAACATTTTGAGTAATACCAACCTTAGACATGGGACATGGGTTTCTAAAATTTGCCTTTTAGAACCATCTTAGCAAAATTGGAATATAGGTTTATGGATTATCTTTTAGCCTTTTGAGAACGTTTCTCAACTTTATTTTAATTGAGGAGATATAAATACTAATAAAATTAGAATGACATGTTAATTATAAGTAAACGCAAAATTCAATTATGTTTAATAAAATTAAAGCACCTTAAGCAAATTAAATAGGTAAATTTAAAATATTTTATTCAATATTAATTTATCCCAATTGAATTAAATGATTCCAAGATCCTTTATATGTGCAATAGTTGACCGGACTGAGGACCTACCATCAAGCATTGCATTTTCAAGGTGAGTAAACTCTTCACTGATTGTGATTCCTACAACTCTTGGTTGAATAATTAACCATCACATGTTTAATTATTACCCTTAGCTTCAAGGTTCTAAACGCTTTAGGTAACCTTGTTGAGTACAACCAATTAAATGTGTAGAACATGATCTACCCCACAATTACCTATGATAACAAGTGACACTCTGCGGAGGCCGACCTATCACTCACTACCTAAGGATTGTTGGGTATTCAATTGGAAAAGCAACCTCAATATTACTGGGACCTAGATTTATTATGTTGTGATTATCTAGTGAACTCTAGCGCATCGTCAATCAACATAAATAAAATCTAACATGCATAATCAATTGAATGTATAAATAAGACATAGCATGGCCCCTAATCCTTAGAAAACTAATAAAGAAAATGCTCCCACTAGAACCTTTATGGATCTCATCCACCTCGCTCCTTCGGGCCTTCACTTCATGGGCTTCTTGGATTAACTTCAACCTGTAATTCTATTCTATTTTATCTATTTATTAAATAAAATGAAATAAAATTACAAAAGATACTTTATCGGTACTGTAGGGAATAATTTCAAGCTTTAAATCCCACTAACTTGAACCCCACTGTGATCATACACTAAAGTACGGTGGCGTCCAAAAGGGAAGAAGATAGAGCAAAAGAGTCGCCAACAAGTTTTTTAAGGAACTTGTAAACCGTTCACGAGGTGAAGGTTACACCCCTTAACGATCCAAGAGATCGTCAACTCCATAAGGTCTAGAACCAAATCAGGGTTCGGGGATGAAGGTAGAAATCCAACCTAAAAGAGATTGAACCTGCCCTAATAATAGGCCTCTACTTTATTCTGATCGTATTCATGTGCGCTTTTTAATTAACAAGCAATCAATAGGATTAACCCTAAACATGTTTATCTATGTTGGTTGAATTTAATGCACAAATAAAGTATTATTGGCGATCACTTGAAATTAGAATCATAATTAACCCTAACAAGATTATTAATTATCTTATTAAGCGTGATTACAAGTACCAATTCCCTTTAAACATGCGTAAAAGCGTGATCAAGCAATAAATAAATAATATCAAGCAACATGATAAATAATCAATATCACGAATAATAATTATAATAATCATAACAATAATAGTATCATCATAAATAAAATCATCATCAAAATAATAATAATAATATTCATAATCATCATAAATTATAACAATTATGATCATAATCATGTTCATGTTAATATTAAAGTATAATAATAATAGCAAGATCCTAGGCATGATACTAACAAGATTAATAACAAACCCTAGCATGTCACTAAGCAATAAAAATCAAATCTTTAGCCCTAACATGATACTAACAATCATAAATATTAGGAAGAGAATAAAAGGCATCATAGCAATCATATTTAATATTAAAATTACCCTAGACATGATACTAGGAATATCATAATAACAATGTAAACATGATTTCTACATCATAAAATCAATTAAAACCATTAAAGCACTTACTTTGATGCCTCGTACCTCTTTCTAATAACAAAATACAGACGTTAGTAACTTCAAGGAAAATAATAATCAAACAATTAAATTAAATAATTGAAAGAGAGATTTGGGACCAAACCCTCAGAAATTAAACCTTTCACGTCTAGGGCGAAGGCTACTTCGAATATGGCTAGGTGTTTCTAAATCTTGTGAATGTGGAATTTTGTATTTAAAAGCAAAGTTGAGAGAAGAACGATGAATGAATGCTAATTAAAACTGATTGTAGATCATGAAAATTGGAGAATGATTAAGAGAGAATTAGAGAATTAACGATTGCGAATGAAAACTGATTTTAGGTGAATGTAGATGAGAATTCGTGAATGAAAACGGAGTTTTTAATACGTTATTTATAAAGAAAATCAACCAAAAAGATAAAATAAACAAAACAGAGTTTGGCGCATAAAAAACAGAGCTGGCGCCAACCTTGGCTAGCTGGCGCCAGGCACCAACACTAGCGCCAGGCGCCAGGCGCCAATGGCTTGGGTTAGGCGCCAGACCTGGGGTTAGGCGCCAAGCCTAATTTTAACGCGTTTTTCGAAAACAGATAAGTTTGCCGTACTGGAGGATAAAATCGTATAATTTCCTCGAAAATGCTATTTGATTTTGATTAAAACTCTAAAAAGTAAAAAAAAGTCAATTTATCAATGCTAATTGAATTAGGAATGAAAAGAACTTTCTAGAAGATTCTAGAAGACTAAGACCATTCCTAATTACATTAGGAATGATAAATCATATTAGGCCCTCCCCTAGATCATTGGGCCGTATATAAAGCTCATACCGGGCCCAGTTTAGTAAATTGGCCATAACTTCCTCAATATTAATCGGAATTGGGCTTATAATATATCGTTGGAAAGGTCTTTGCAAGCCCCATCCAACTACACTACTATTGGACCCATATCATGGACCAACCAAAATGGATTGGCTGTTTTATTAATAATAAGTTTTTAAAAACAGAGAGAAGAAAAAAGAAAATAAAACTTTCCGCAACACTAGACTTTCCACACTTTCACTTCATTCGATTATGATTCGACGTGAAAGGTACTCATCACCGGGTTTGGTTTTGGGGAGACATAAATGGGTGTCTACAGGTACGTAGACCGTACTATGATTATAAAAATACATCACGATATGCAGATCGTATTTAGTAATCTACTGGGCCATACTAGTCATTATATAGAAAAAAAATATCATATATTATAAAATTGCCACATAATAAATCACTCATCATGCTTTCTGTTTAGGGAAAAAATACCCTAAATATGTGGACCAATAAGAGAAGGCCACGTGTCAAGTTCAGGCTGGCCCAAGTGGCCCAATAGCCGCCTGACACGTGTCCCCTTTAGATATCTTCTTAAATGGCGGCCTTTAAGGGCCTAAATCCCAAGAAGCGCCGTAATTCGGCGCATCCCACTAAAATATAGGTCAAGTGACCTAGATAGGGGCACACCTAGCAACGACCCTATAAATAGGGAGATATTTCCCCATTTTGAGGACACACTTAATCATTTATTACACATACTTTCTCTCTCATCAGAGAAACACCTGAGCTTGGAATCCAAGCAGATACCCACCTAAATTTCCGTACTCTTTATTCTCTTTCAAGTTACTAAATTGATATTCGGAGGCGAAGCCCTAACCACCCGGAGTCTCCGTTATTTTTGTAGGTACAACTCAGTCGGACCATTCTTTGTGACTTAACTCTCCCAAGGGACAAAAACACCCAAAACATTTGGCGCCATATGTGGGGAGAGTACCTCAAGGATGGTTGAAGATTCTGTACCACCTCTTGAGCGTCCGGTAGACCAACCGAAATTCTTTACTGACCAAAAGGACGATGATCCTCAAGTCAAAACCTATATAGCCAGTGATGGCTCTCTGATAATTAAGCGCATCCGGCCCAGGGATACTCTTGAGCGGGGTGCCAGTCAGGCGGGTACAAATTGACCCCCTGGACAACCTGAAGGGGAAACCCGTACGGCCGATGGATATGCTCCAGTCACTCCAGATGAACTCATGAAATTCATGACTAGTTTCAAGGGTGAAATCAAGGATCTGATCACCAAGAGCTGGGTTGGCCCAAGCAGGGGTCAGTCGGCAAGGAAGACTCCTTTGTAGAAGGGGAAGTCAGTCAAAGATAGGCAGCCAACTTCGCAACCAAAGGAGAAGGCAACTAGGACCATTGACTGGTCAAAGATTTTTCTGCCTAAGAGGAATACCAACAATACCCGCCGGAGTGAACAACTGATGGGAAATAAAAAATCAACTCTTGATACCCGGGAGATCATCACCCGCAAGTGGAATCAACAGTTATTTAAGTCAGCTTCTACCTCAAGCTTTCCAGACAGCTTTAAGAATACATCTACAGGGAATGTGCAATCCTTGCATGAGATCCATACAGGCGGTAATACCGTCCATTCAGGCCCTCAGATGATTGGGAATGCACTGTACGTACCGCCTATGGTCTACGGCCCGTATTCTCCCCATTTCATGTAGCCGACCTTCTTTGTAGGTCAGGCGGCATACAACAATGTCCATCCACTGGACTGGCAGCTTCGTCTGCTCCGCCTGGGTGAACAACCTTCTACGTTCACCCGGGAAATAACCGAGGCGGCACAGCCGACCAAGGTTAAAAATGTGTTGGTAGGTACTTATGATGGTACCTCTAACTCGGAAGATCACCTCATGGCTTACACCAACCTCATGTATTTACAGGCGTTGGATGATGCCACTTGGTGTCGATGTTTTCCAGCTGCATTGAAGGGCATTGTCCAACAATGGTTTGGCAACTTGCCAGCCTGCTCATCGATAGTTTCAAGAAGCTTGCCTTCTTGTTTGCTTCCAACTTCTCAATGAAAATCCCTGCGAAGAAAACAAATTTTTACTTAAGCACCATTAAGCAGGGAGAAAGAGAAGGATTACGCTCCTACGTTAGGCGGTTCAATCTGACCGGAATTCAGATTCAAGGACTGTCTGACGAAGTAGCTTTTACAGACTTCTTTAAGGTTCTGAGAGACGGGTCGACCTTTAAGTTTGACCTTGTCAGAAAAGGGGCTTTTACCTTGCAGACGGCCTTAAGGGAGGCGGAAAGCTATATTCAAGCAACCGACCTCTACTCGCCTGGAGGCCAATCGAACTCCAAGAAGTCTGACAGGAAAAATGACAGCTGGCCTGCTCAGACGGCGAAGAAAAAAATGAGAGCAAGAAGAGAAAAGAAGTCTAGGTAGTGAGTGACCCTGACCAGCCGTCCCAGAAGAAAAAGAAAGAATTTAAACCGTACGTCTCCAAGCACGAGTTTAATAAGGACTGCAACTCCATCCTCATGGAGATCAAGGACCGGCTGTCTCTAGAGAAGTCGAATCTAATGAAAAGTTCCATTCAATCAAGGAACAAAAATAAATTCTGCCAATATCATGAGGAAGTTGGACATGACACCAACGACTACTTCAACCTTCAACGGTCGTTTGACCGTTTGACTGACAAGGGCATGTTAAAGTCCTACATTTCTAAATCCAAAGGGACTAATAATAAAAACCCGGGACAGTCATCTAAGACGCCCCAGCCTGCTAGTAATTCGAACACTGATAAGGAGCTGGTCTACACCATAGCAGGCGGGTTCTCATGCGGTGGCCATACCATCTGGGACACCAAGATCCATCATCGAAAGATGGACAATGGTGATGATGGTGAGCAGGCGTCAGCTAGCTCATCCTTCCCAGACGTTCTAATTACTGAGAAGGACAGGGGCACTGTCCGCCGTTCGCATGACGATCCGGTCGTCATTGAATGTAATGTCGCCAACCAGCTAGTTGGGCGAATCCTTATTGACACCGGCAGCTCGTCGGACATCATCAGTCTCCGGTGCCTACAAAAGCTGAAATACAACCTTAGCAACATGCATCCGGCTACCCACCCCTTGGTCGGTTTTAAGGGTGGGATTGACTTACCTATCCGACTAGGTGAAAAAGGAAAAGGATGACACCTGGTCGTCAAATAATTGGTCGTTGAGGAACTGACCGCCTATAACATCATTCTAGGTCGTCCAACCCTCAACGAAGCCAAGGCTGTAATCATCCCTTCACTCATGCTCATTAAGTATGACAGGGATGATGGCTCTGTTGGTTCTTTGAATAGGGACCAAAAGACGCCCCGGGAGTGCTACCTCTCAACCGTCAAAGATACTGTGGCCCCTGACGACCAAGGGCTGGAACCAATAGACCTTGACAATGTCAAGGATGCCATCCCAGCCCCACCAGCAGCTGGGAAGAAAAGAAAGGCTCATCAGCTGGTGGAGGTGAAGAAAGAGAAAAAATAGCAATCACTGACCGGGGAACGGTCAGATGAGCTCCTTCCCCAATCGGCTGGAGAACATGTTGATATACCTCTAAACGACAACCGTCCAGAGCGTAATGTTAAGGTTAGGACGGCTGCTTATGCTAAGCTGATCTCCGAGAAACCTTCACCGCACTCAGGCGGCATAAAGTCATGTTAAATCCCAAGAGATGTGTCTTTGGTGTTAAGTCTGGGAAGTTCCCGGATTCCTGATTGATCAAAGGGGGATAGAGGCTAACCCTGAGAAGATACAGGCGGTGATTGACATGAAGTCACCCCGCACTGTTAAGGAAGTACAAAGACTAACCGGTTGCCTGGTGGCATTGGGGAGGTTCCTCAGCTGGTCAGGTGACAAATGCCTTTACTTATTCCAAGAAATCAGGAAGAAGACTAGATTTGAATGGGGGGATGATGCTGAGGCGACCTTTTAAAAGCTGAAAAAGCACTTGCACTCTTTGCCAAGGCTTGTTAGCCCTCTGCCCAAAGAAACATTATACATGTACCTAGCCGTCTCAGACCATGCCCTCAATGTTGTTCTCCTTGCTGAGAGAGATAAAATCCAGCTTCCGGTCTATTTTATTAGCTACGTGCTACAAAATTTTGAACTCAGTTACCCCATGGTTAAAAATTTTGGCCTTGCTTTGTATATGGCATTCAAGAAGCTGAAGCTGTACTTTTTGGCACATTCGGTTGTAGTTTACACCAATAAACCCCTCAAGCGGCCAATGTCTACCTTGGAGTCATCCGGCAGAATGTTGAAATGGGTTATTGAAATGCAAAGTCTTGAAATCACTTTTGAACCCGGAAAGGCAGTGAAGGGTTAGGCGTTTTCCGACTTCATTGTTGAAATGACACGATCGATTCCTCCGGATAACATTGATCGGGTTTGGAAAGTGTATGTGGACGGGAGCTCGACAAAGAACGGCTGTGGTGAAGGAATTATATATGAGTCCCTCTAAGGAGGATAGATTTGAATATGCACTTCGGTTTAAGTTTCAAGCCTCGAATAACGAGGCGGCGAAGCCCTGTTAGACGGAATTCGTATGTGTAAGGCGGCAGGGGCAACAAAAATTGACACCCACTCTGATTCGCAGTTGGTCGTAAGCCAGTATGAGAGAAAATATGAGGCAACTCACCCGACTATGATCAAGTATCTTGAGGAAGTCAAAGAAGAGGCTTGGGCACTTGAAGAATTCCGTCTGAGTCAAGTGCCAGGGTCAGATAACAACAAGGCAGATGCATTGTCAAAACTGGCATCTTCCGCCTGTTGTGATACGCCTCGGTCAATCTTTTGTGAAGTTCTAGAAAAAAGAAGTATATATGAAGAGCCCATTGGAATCTTGGACCAAAGCTCCACCTGGATGGATGGCATCTGGGCCTATTTAACAGATGGCACGCTTCCTGATTCACCACAGGAAACAAGCAGACTCTTTATCATGAATAAACGAGCAGCAAACTTCGAGTTGAGAAATGGAGAGCTCTTCAAGGCGGGTTTTCTTAAACCTTTATTGAAGTGTGTTACCCCGAAAAAGGGTAAAGAAGTTCTTGAAAAATTGCATGCGGGATATTGCGCCTTCCATATAGGCGGCAAGTCCCTAGCCGTTAGAGCCAGGCGACACTATTTTTGGCCTACTCTTGAAGCAGATGCTAAAGAGTTGGTGAAGAGGTGTGACAAATGCCAGAAGTTTGGCAAGCTTATTCACCGCCCAGCTACTGATCTGACAGCAATCCACAGCCCAGTCCCGTTTGCTAAGTGGGGCATGGATATCTTGGGCCCATATACGCCTGCACCAGGCGGAAAGCGTTATATTTTTGTGGTTGTGGATTACTTCACCAAATGGGTAGAGGTTGAGCCGGTCAAAAACATCAAGACAAAGGATGTCATCTCTTTCATTTGGAAAAACATCATCACCCGGTTTGGGGTACCTATGTCTATGGTGTTCGATAATGGCCCTCAGTTTGAAACGCCTCACCTCAAGACTTGGTTAGGAGATCAAGGGATCTCACATTGTTTTGCATCAGTCGGCCGACCCCAAGCAAACGGGCAAGTTGAACCCTTCAACAAGATTATCTCAGATGGCATTAAAAAGAAAATTGAAAGAACCGGTGGCTTATGGGCATAAGGATTGATTCATGTACTATGGGCCATCCAGACAACCACCAAAGAGGTAACCGATGAAACCCCATTTCTCATGCTGTACGGTGTTGAAGTCGTCTTGCCCATTGAACATTACAAGCCAAGTCTCAGAGTCATGCTCTATGATGAAGAGGCAAATTGGGAGGCCATGCGGCTGGCATTGGACTTCCTCCCGGAACGTAGGGGCAATTCTTCCCTGCATCATGAGATATACCGTTTGAGAATGACGAGAGCCTATTAGTTACTTTGCTTTCCTTCTACTAGCCTGAAGGGCAAGAAAGTACACAAGCGCCCTTTGAAAGTTGGCGACTTTGTGTTACGAAAAAGGGAGGCAACCGATAGGGCCAATGAGCTTGGAAAGCTAATTCCTAATTGGGAAGTCCCCTACCAGATCTATGAAGAAGTTAGGGATGGCACCTACCGCCTGGAAACCCCAGACGACAGACGCCTTCCTAGAACTTGGAATGTAGATAACTTAAAAAAGTACTACTTCTGAGAATTGTTAATTTTTGTAAACAAAGAGTCTATTAATGAGAAATCAGGCTTTGTTTTCAAACTGTTTTGTTATCTATATAATTACTATTTCGTCTGGGCAATACTCAGACGGATTATTTTCTAAACCAACTAAGTTCAATACTTAGTGGTGAACTCAACGTTTAAATAACACGCGGCCAATGGCCAGATTGAAAAACTAGGCTAAAAAACTCATAGTAGCTATACAACCGGTCTCAAACGAGACCAAAGGCCAATGGCCGGATGGTTGCTTATTTTATAAAACCACCTGTCCCAACATGGACAATGGCGTCCAGCGACACCCCTCCGGGTGCAATCTTCGTAGAGAACAGACTCTTTGTCAACTCTACGTACCTATGTAGATGGCAAAGATTGAACGACTAAATTGGTCAACTCATAGCCGTCTGACCAGAATAGTCTACAGAACGATTAAGTCTCTGAAATACTAGATGCCCTGAGGGCTTGAAGTTCTTACTTAGAATATTTATTCCAAAACTGCACTCTCTCTCCTAATTGGGGCAAAAGAGTATTGTGTAGTGGCTATGCAATAAACCCAGACAAACTATTACCGCTTGGGTAAGAGGCTTGAAGCTCCAATTTTAATGGTCGGCTGTGCACTTGGTTTGGGATAATCACCATTGTGATTGATTGGCCTAAAAACATCACATACTTCCCCAAGTATCAAATGTTTCCAAGCCAATCAATCATTTGAAATGAAACCAACCACACAGCCGTCCAGGGGCAAGAAAAGCCAGATTACGATATGCCGCATGTTTTTTATAAGTTAGGAAAAATATCAAAGAATTGCAGTACATACGCAAAATTCAATTCAAAAAATTCAAACGCAAACATGTATAAAAAACCGACTGAGTCGGAATACTTCACATAAATATTGACAATGGCACAAAGGCCAGAATAATTGTTAACCGGAAACACATATGGTGAAGAAGCAAAAGAAACATGGTTAACCCAACTCCACAAGTGGTAAAAATATAACATACTCGGCTTACAAGCCAGAAAAGAAAGATAATTGACATACTGCCGCAGAATTAGGGGAGGCTGGTTTAAGGCTGAGGTGGAGGCTGTTGACCCGGATGGTTATGACCGGTTGGGAGGGTTTCAAATTGATTATCATCCGCCTGAGGCTGGCTGCCTTCATTTTTCTCATCCTCCGCGTGCTCCTCTTCATTTTCTGAGACATCATATCCCAGCTTTGCAGCCCAATCCTTGAAGCGAGGCGAAGCTGCCTCTCCCAACACTTGGGCATCATACACCGTAGTGGCGTAGTTATACCTAAGTGTATAGACTTCAAAGTCTATATCCGGATATAGGAGTCCCCAAGTGATTTTCAGGCGGGTTGCATTGTCCCTCTCATTCTCCTCCATCTTCCAGGTCTGCTCCTTGGCGATTTCATCTGCATGCTGGTTCCGCATGTTGACAATCTCCACCCCCAGTCGGGCGACATCTTCTAAGAGCTTCGTGTTCTCTTTGTCAGCGTCTTCTAATGCCTTGAGCTCAGATTTAGCATCGTTCAGTCTTTGATCAAGGTCATTAGCCCGGCTGTTGGCTTCATCGTTAGCAGCAGTCAAACTCCGGATCAGCTCCTCCTGTTTCAACTCTACTGCTTTAATCTTTAAATCATAATTATAATTAGCATATTCAGCTGAGTTGAGGTTTTCAGTGGCCCTTCATTTGGCGTCATTTACCTCTTCTTGTTTCCTCCTGAAGGGGCCCAGAGCCAATTTACCCTCAGCATAACTTGAGAAAAGGGCAGCCGGATTATGAAATACTTGGTGAAAACAGAAGAAAAATATCAGAATTAAGTTGAAGATTCATTTACCTCAGCCAGTTAGCCCATTATCCAGTCAAAGTCCACTACTACAGATCAGGTATGGAATTCTTCTCAGACCGGGTGAGGGTCCTCAACATCCGTTTGGCAAACCCAGGAAGATCCGATTCGTCGGATGTAAGATCTGCACCAAAAGAAGTACTTGGTGAGAGGGATGTATCGTAGTTGGTATTCATTCCTTACCGGTTGCTGACTAAACCCCTGAATGGTCAACCTTAATCTTAACTCTCATAAAGTCAAGCGGCCAAGGTAGTTCAATCTTGTTCTTACCTTGGATTTCCGGATGGGGCTTTGAGGTATCCTCCTCCCCAGTTGTTACCGCACCGGCTGCAAAATTGGGTGGTTGGCCACCCTTCGATGCCGTATAGGTATCCGACACTTTCTTCCCCGAGCGTTCTAAGCTTTCACTAAGAATCTTCATGGTTGAAGGTGATTTACCACCGGTCGTGGGATGATATGGGTTGGCAGTAGAAGTTGTCTGGGAAGGGTTCTTCCTGGCGGCCTTGGCAGCCGAAGTTTTGTCCAGCTCCTCCCCTTGCCTTTTGAAAATCTTGGAGATGGAGCGTGGAACACGTTTAGTGGCATCTTGCAAATCAAGAACCAAATGTTACCAGCCGGCAAAAACCCTTGGGAAGTAAATAAGGAGAAAATAAAAAAGTTAGAGAAAATATTAAAAAGTAAGAAGTAAAAAAATGAAAAACAACAGAAAAGCCGGATGCAAGTGGATCTACCCTTGGGAAGCATGGTGCTTAACCCACAGGCGGACAAGAATCTTTTTCCCTTGAAATAATCCTGGTGGGGGATCTAGTTTTTGGCACAATGATATGAGTCCCATCCCCCAAAGGCTCAGTAGTGGTTTTGAAGAAACACGGTTCCATTATTTTCTCCCGGGCCCTAGAAGAGAGCACCGGGAGAGGACATTTTCTGCCTAGGAGAACAAGTTCCTTATTATACCGGTGCATCGTCCGGTTGTGTCTTAGAGTTGGTGAGGAGACCAAATAAAATTTCTCCTTCCACCTGGACCACTTGGACACCTTGTCCAAAGTCATCAAGTACTGGGGCAGGATGGTAAGAGTATACCATGCCCCATGACCGCCTAGGGCCTTGCTCAAATAGTGCATATGAGCAAAGGCAGAGAAGCTGGGGGAAATATTTTGGAGCTTGAAGGCGGCAATATAGCTCATAATATTAACCCATGAGTTTGAGGTGAGCTGCCAGACACCCAGATCATACCCCTTTAGGATTTTCCTAATCCCAGTATGGAGGGGGAACGGAGGCCGGCTTCTATTACCGCCTCATAACATACAAAATAGTTGTCTGCATTTTCTATGTTGTCCTACCATGCTATAACTGCGTCCCTAGGCGGAACGATAATATCCCACCCCTTTCCAAAGGGGTGCTTTTCTTAGAAAGCTCTGAAGCCACTCTTTAGCACGACTATGTCACCCGGAAGCATTCTAATCTTCTTCAGGTCAGGGTTGTCAGTGACCTTTGTCGGCAGCTGATATTCAGTTGCGAAATTATCTTGATCGGAGCTAGAAGCCTCGGCTCCCGATCTTTCAGTAGTTTCATTGCCGTCTGACACTTCCCTGGATCCATTAGAGGAGGCGGCCTCTTCACCATCTATCTCTCTTACACTTGAGCTCCCGGAGGAAGAGGGAGCCTCATGATCAGAACTGCTTCTCTCCTCCGAACCCTTATGTTCCCCATCCGGAACAACCTCGTCGGCGGGCACTTCCAAAGCGCGTCGGCTCTCAGACATTCTGGTCGTCTGTTTGACTCTAGCTATTGTTTCCTGCACAGACACGGAGAGGGAGGGATTCGGGGATGAGCACAGTAGTTCCGAAAGTCTAGAAAAGGAAGCCCATAGTCTAGATTCAGTTGTTCCGGGAGACCGGCTAAATATCTTAGGCAGTGTCGAGTTTTTGGATTGAGACCTCATTTTATTTTTAAAGACTATGTATACAGACGGAAAAAAGAATCTATTCAAGTTGAAAACGAAAAGCTAAAAATGGTACAGGCAGTTACCTTACAATTAACTCTTGAAACTCTGAAAACTGCTACAGACGGTTACCGGGTGTTGCAAAGTTAGCACACGAAAATCTTGAGAATCTGATGCAGACGGAACCAGAGAATCTCACTACAAGAAAATTTATCTATAGAGGCAAAACTTTGAGGCAAATAATTTTTCATAGTCTCTAAAAGATATATTTAGCATCAATTAAACTATGATTGTCTCTAAATGGTAGTTTTTGCAACAGTGGATTATATGTTGCCTCTAAGTATTATTTTTTGCATCAATGAAGTTATTGTTGCCTCTAAATCTTAGTTTTAGCATTAATAAATTTATAATTGCCTCTAAACGTTCATTTTTAGCATTAGTGAAACTTTGGTTGCCTCTAAAATTTATTTATAGCAACAATTAATTTTATGTTGCCTCTAAAAGTTTTTATTATTTTTATAGCAATAGAGAAATTATGGTTGCCTCTAAAAGTTTTTAAGTGGACTTTATAAAAACGGAAATTGTATGTATAATGATTCATGAAAAGACAAATAATTAAGTGGTTATTCTTCTTGTGCAAGCCTTGTACAAAAGCCTTTCATTTGGCAACCTTTTAAGCTTTTTAATTCCATTTTGCAACATTTATTTGGTTAGTTTTCACACCCTTCATCGCTCAGATTAAAGTAGCTTAATAATTTTTAATTTTTTGGAGTAAATTTGTATGTATAGACTATAGATATCACAAAATTTATGTGCAAAAATTTTAGAATTATATCGGATAATTATACTATAATTCAAGTAAACTTGTTTAATTTCATAATTTTTAGTTATTATTTTTATTCTAATTAATTGGCTAGATAATTCGTTAAGCTATGATAATCAAGGAATTGAAGAAGAATCTGAATATTTAAATCAATTCAATGGAGTTCGAAGGTTGTTGAGTTAGAGTCAATTATTACGCCCTTCTTCATATCACACTTTTCGTGTAACAATTGTCAAGGTTTTTTTTTTTTTTTTTTTTTTTTTTTTTTTTTTTTTTGGTGCAAATCAATTGTCAACTATATAACATCTACAAGTAAAAAAAGGAGGTACACCAAGTCATGCCCTACTTCTAATGGTATCCATGTCCCCAAAATTATACCCCAATATCTATATCTGCCTCTATATTTTATTTTTCGGATTTTTCACCAAATACCACTAGGTTAATGCCTAATTCACCATATACCACACAAAATTTTCTAATTCACCATATAACACTGAGTTTAACATAAATGTCACAACATGCCATTTCCGTTAACTCAGTTAGTCATTAACGTTAATTGTGCCACGTGGCAGCTTGTAATTGGTTCTAATTAATATTATTTATTTAATTAATTAAATTTAGATAAAATATTTTAAAAAATAAATAAAAATTAAACACCACCAATACAAGCCACCGCCACCCCTGGCGGCAACAATTGCGATCCCAGCCACTTCCCAGATGGCCGGTGACTGCCCTCCCCTGGCCCCTTCCCCCCGCTGGCGACATTCTCGACCCCTTCCCCCTACGCCGGCGACCATCCCACTCCTACTCCCCTTCCCCGAAAATCATCCCCCACCTGTAACCCAATTCTCGATTTCCTCGCCGGATTCCCCTTCCCCAATTCCCGATCTCTCTAACCCTAAAAAAATCCTCAATTTCCCTCTTGCAAATCCCAATTGGATTATCGACGCTAAAGAAACCACCCATCAAATCTTGACGAAGAGAGAGAAGGTCGAATTAGAAGCGAATTTGTTCGAAAAAAATGCTGATAAGTCGAATTGATGTTGTTGTATGGTTGCAGATTTTGAGTGTTGTCGGTTCAGGGGGAGAGGGAGGCCGACGCGCTGGCGAGAGAAAGGCTGGGCGCCGGCGTGGATGGGGGCGGGATAGGGTGGTGGCTGGGGGTTCTAGTCATATTTCGTGCAAGCAGGGGATGTTAGGATAGGGTGGTGGTTGGCTGGGAGACGTTGGTGGTTTGGGAGGACGGGAAGGGGAGATGGCAGGGGTAGGGGGAGCTTTGGAAGGCCGGCGAGGGAGGAGGCTAGGCAAGGCCGCCGGCGAGGGAGGAGGCTGAGCAAGGCCGCCGGCAGGGAGAGGGAGCTGGGCTGGTGGGGGAAGGGGGTGTCGGGGTTGGTGGAGTGAGGAGGTGGTGGCTGTTTTTTTTTTAATTCTTTATTTAACTAATTAATTAGATAATATTAATAAGAGCCAATATGTGACAGCCACGTGGCATAATTAACCTTAATTACTAACGGCGTTAACGGCAGACTAACGACAGTTAACAAAAACGACATTCTGTGTTAATATACATTAACTCAGTGGTATATGGTGAATTAGAAAATTTTGTGTGGTATATGGTGAATTACGCATTAACTCGATGGTATTTGGTGAAAAATCCGTTTATTTTTTCAATGTATTTACAATACACTTTTGGTATTCCTACAATGAATTTAAAATGTATCTGAATAAATATTAAGAGTAGAAAATAAGGCAAGACTATCAACCACTCCATAGCTACTAGCACATACAATAAGAAAGCTGCGAAAGTTCTATAAATTACTACTTATATAAAACTCTTATTACGACAATAATAATTTTTTTGAGACAATCTCTTATGGTGAAGTCCATTATGTAATTACTTGGAATAATTGATGGACTCCTCTCAAATCATTATATTAAAAAAATAACATCACATATAAAGTAGTTAGGAACCTATAGTTAGACGGCAATAGTTTTACAATTATATTAAAAGAAAAAGATAATAATAATAAAGGGTCATGGATATATAGTATCTATATAATTAGTTTCATTATGATTATTGAGCTCCGGAACATCATAGGAGTTTCTTGGTGTGGTCTTAACTATAACTGTTTAGGGTAAATTTACCCCACCACGTGGTCCAATTAAAGGACGACACGTGTCAGCCTCAGGATGGCCTAAAGTGGACCAATCTCTGCTTGAAACGTGTCGCTCCAGAAAATAAGGGAAAAAAGGGCGGCCTTCAGGCCCAAATCCCGAGAAAGCCGCAAAGCGACGCAGCCCACCACTGATTAGGGTACAGTGACCTAATTAGGGGCACAAATCCCAAAGACCCTATAAATAGGGAGATGACCCTCTTTTTGGGGACACGTTTTGATCATTTATTACACATTTACTCTTTGATAGAGACATCCTGAGCTTAGAATTCGAGTAGATCCCTACCTAAATTTCCGCACCTTTTTTCTCCCTTCAAGTTTCTAACTTGTGCGTTAGAGGCGGAGCACCACCCATTTGGTGTCTCCGTTTGTTTTGCAGGTACAACTCACCCCGGACCAGTCTTTGTGTTGTAACTCTCCCGAGGGACAAAAACACCTAAACCATTTGGCGCCGTCTGTGGGGAGAGTACCTCGAAGATGGTTCAAGAGTCTGTACCACCCCCTAACCGTCTGGGCGATGACCCAGAAGTTTTACAGACCAGGAGGATGAAGATCCTCAGGTTTAAACCTTTACAGCCGAAGACGGCTCTCTCAGAATCAAGCGCATCCGGCCTAGAGAGACTCTGGAGTTGGGTGCCTCCCAAGCGGGTCCGAGTCGACCCTCTGGGCATCCGGAAGTGGAAACCCAAGCGGCAGCTGGATCAGCCCCTGTCACCCGAGACGAACTCATGAGATTCATTACAAGTTTCAAGGGTGAAATTAAAGAGCTGATCACCAAAAGTCGGGCTGGCCCAAGTAAAGGTCAGTCGGCGAAGAAGACTCCTCTAGAGAAGGGGAAGTTAGTCAGAAACCGACAGCCCACTCCTCATCCAAAGGAGAAGGCAGCCGGGACCATTGATTGGTCAAGAATTCTCCTTCCTGGAAAGAATACCAATAACACTCGCCGGACTCAACAGCCGGTGAGAAGTAAAAAATCAACTCTTGATGCCCGGGAGATCATTAACCGGAAGAGAAACCAATCATTGTCTGAGTCGGCTTCAACGTCGAACTTTCCAGACATCTTCAACAACACCTCTGCCGGGAATGCATCTTTCTTGCATGAGAGTCAGACAGGCGGTAATACCGTCCATTCTGGCCCTCACTTGATTGGAGTTGTACCGTATGTGCCTACTCAGGCTTATGGACAGTATCCCCCTCACTTTATGCAACCGACCCTCTTTGGAGGTCAGGCGGCATATCCAAATGTCCAGCCATTGGACTGGCAGCTTCGTCTACTACGCCTGGGTGAAAAGCCTTCTGCGTTCACCAGGGAGATAACCGAGGCGGCTCAGCCGACCAAGGTTAAG
Organism: Chenopodium quinoa; assembly: GCF_001683475.1. Classification (NCBI taxonomy): domain Eukaryota; kingdom Viridiplantae; phylum Streptophyta; class Magnoliopsida; order Caryophyllales; family Amaranthaceae; genus Chenopodium; species Chenopodium quinoa. The sequence continues at coordinate 1,513,300 of NW_018742225.1, forward strand.
AATGTGTTGGTTGGTACCTATGACGGTACCACCAATCCGGAAGACCACCTCATGGCTTACACCAACCTCATGTATCTGCAGGGGTTGGATGATGACACTTGGTGTCGGTGCTTCCCGGCTACACTGAAGGGCATTGCCCAATAGTGGTTTGGCAACTTGTCGGCTGGGTCCATCGATAGTTTCAGGAAGCTCGCCTTCCTGTTTGCTTCCAACTTTTCAATGAACATCCCTGCTAAGAAAACAAGCCTTGATTTGAGAAATGTTAAGCAGGGAGAGAGAGAAGGGTTGCGCTCATATGTCAGGCGGTTCAATCTGATCAGAATTCAGATTCAAGGACTGTCTGACGAGGTAGCTTTTACAGACTTCTTCAAGGGTCTGAGAGACGGGTCGACCTTCAAGTTCGACCTAGTCAGAAAAGGGGCTTTCACCTTACATGCGGCCTTGAGGGAGACGGAAAGCTACATCCAGGCTACCGACCTCTGCTCGCCTGGTAGCTAGTCGGACTCTAAGAAGTCCGACAAACCGAAAGACATTCGGTCTGCTCAGCCGGCCAAAAATAAAGAAGAGAGCAAGAAAAGAAAAGAAATCTGAGTTGTTAATGACTCTGACCAGCCGTCCCAGAAGAAAAAGAAAGAGTTTAAACCATATGTCCCTAAGTACGAGTTTAACAAAGAATGCAACTCCATCCTCATGGAGGTAACGGACCGGCTGTCCATTGAGAAGCCGAATCCTATGAAGAGTTTTGTCCAGTCACGGAACAAAAATAAATTCTGTCAGTTCCATGAGGAGGTCGGCCATGATACCAACGACTGCTTAAGTCTTCAACGGGCATTGGACCGTCTGGCTGACAAAGGGCTGTTGAAGTCCTACATTTCTAAGTCCCCAGCCGGGGCAAAAAAGAAATACAAGGGTCAGTCCTCCAAGACTACCCCCCAGCCTACTAGTAGCTCGAATACCGACAAGGAGCTGGTCTACACAATAGCAGGCGGGTTTTCTTGTGGTGGCCCTACCATCCGGGGCACCAAGAGCCATCTTCGAAAGATGGACAAGGCTAATGACGAGCAGGCGTTTGCAAGCACCTCCTTCCTAGATGTATTGATTACTGAGAAGGATAGGGGCAGCGTCCTCCGTCCGCATGATGACCCGGTTGTCATTGAATGTAAGGTTGCCAACCAGCTGGTTGGAGGGATCCTTATTGACACTGGCAGCTCATCTGACATCATCAGCCTCCGGTGCCTGCAAAAGCTGAATTACAATGTCAGCAGCATGCATCCGGTCACCCACCCCTTGGTTGGTTTTGGGGCTGGGAGAGAAAGACCAGGGACGACATATTGTCGTCAGATTCTTGGTCGTTGAGGAGTTGACTGCCTACAACATTATCCTTGGCCGTCCAACCCTCAACGTAGCTAAGGCAGTAATCATCCCGTCTCTGATGCTCATCAAATATGAGAAGGATGACGGCTCTGTTGGTTCCTTGAATGGGGATCAGAAAACGGCCCGGGAGTGCTATCTCTCAGCCGTCAGGGGCACTGTGGCCCCAGGCGATCAGGAACCAATTGACCTTGACAATTTCAAGGGTGCCGATCCGGCACCTGCCCCAGCAGCAGCTGGAAAGAAAAGAAAGGCACCTCTGCTGGTGGAGGTGAAGAAGGAGAAAAAATAGCAATCACTGACCGGTGAACGGTCAGATGAGCTCCGTCCCCAACCAGCTGGTGAAAGCATTGATCTCGTTCTGGATGACAGCCGTCCGGAACGTACTGTAAAGGTTGGGACGGTCGCTCATGCTACTTTGGGTGCAGACTTGCACCTTCTGCTGAAGGAATTCAAAGACATTTTTTCCTTTGAAGTGGAAGAGATGCCAGGCGTCAGCCCGGATCTTGCAGTCCCCAAGCTCGCCGTGGATCCTAAAAAGAAGCCCATCCGGCAAAAGAAAAGAAACCACGGTGAGGAAAGAAGTCAGGCGGCAGCTGCCGAAGTCAAAAAGCTGCTAGACGCCAGGTTCATCCGACCTTGTAATTTTCCCGACTGGGTGGCCAATGTAGTCCTTGTTAAGAAACTGAATGGGACCTGGCGCATGTGTGTTGATTACATAGACCTCAACAAGGCGTGTCCAAAGGACAGTTACCCGCTTCCAAAGATCGATAGTCTGGTCGATTCTACAGCCGGTCACGCCTTGATGAGCTTCATGGATGCCTACTCCGGCTTCCATCAGATACCCCTGTGGAAGAAAGATCAAGATCAGACGGCCTTCGTCATTGATCAGGGGTTATTCTGTTATACGGTGATGCCGTTTGGCTTGAAAAATGCGCCTGCCACTTTCCAACGGATGATTAATACGGTCTTCATTAATCAGATTATGAGGAATGTGGAGGCGTATATTGATTATATGATAGTCAAATCAAAGCTCCAGACGGATCACCTTGCTGATCTCCGAGAAACGTTCACCACCCTCAGGCGGCATAAGGTTATGTTAAATCCTAAGAAATGCGTTTTTGGTGTTGAGTCTAGGAAGTTTCTCGGAATCCTGATTGATCAAAGGGGGATAGAGGCTAACCCTAAAAAGATACAAGCGGTGATAGACATGAAGTCATCCCGTTCTGTCAAGGAAGTGCAGAGACTCACCGGCTGTTTGGCCGCCCTGGGGAGGTTCCTCAGCCGGTCAGGCGACAAGTGCCTCTACTTCTTCCAAGCAATCAGGAAGAAGACCAGATTTGAATGGGGGATGATGCTGAGACGACATTCCAGAGGTTGAAAGAGCACTTACATTCTCTACCGAGGTTGGTCATCCCTTTACCTAGGGAGACGTTGTACATGTACTTAGCCGTCTCAGATCATGCCCTTAGTGTCATTCTCCTTGCTGAGCGAGACGGCGTGCAGCTCCCGGTTTACTTCATTAGCTATGTTCTTAAAAATCCTGAACTCCGGTATCCCATGGTTGAAAAATTTGGCCATGCTCTGTATATGGCTTTCAAAAAATTGAAGCCCTACTTTCTTGCACATCCGGTAGTGATTTACACCGAACAACCACTCAAGCGGCCAATGTCTACCTTGGACTCATCCGGGAGAATGTTGAAATGGGCTATTGAAATGCAAAGTCTTGAAATCACTTACGAACCAATAAAGGCAATGAAAGGTCAGGCGTTTGCCGACTTCATTGTTGAAATGACCCGTCCGGTGGCTCCGGATAATCTTGATCAGGTTTGGAAAGCGTATGTAGACAGGAGCTCTACAAAGAACGGTTGTGATGCAGGCGTAATCTACGAGTCTCCTAAAGGGGACAGATTTGAGTATGCACTACGCTTCAAATTTCAAGCCTCTAACAATGAGGCGGAATATGAAGCCCTGCTAGCCGGCATTCGCATGTGTAAGGCGGCAGGGGCCATGAAAATTGACGCCTACTCTGATTCTCAATTGGTTGTTAGCCAGTATGAGGGAAGCTACGAGGCTACTCATCCGGCTATGATTAAATGTCTTCAGGCAGTCAAAGAAGAGACCAAGGCACTTGAGGAATTCTGGCTGAATCAGGTGCCTAGGTCGGAAAACAACCAGGCGGATGCATTGTCAAAGCTGGCATCTTCGGCCTGCCATGATACGCCTCGGTCAGTCTTCTGGGAAGTTCTTGAAAAAAGAAGCATCTATGAGGATCCCGTTGGAATTTTGGACCGAAGATCTACCTGGATGGATGGCATCCGGGCCTATCTCTCAGACGGAACACTTCCTGATTCGCCACAAGAAGCAGCCATCCTGAAAAAGCGAGCTGCAAGATTCGAGTTGAAAAATGGAGAAATCTTCAAGGCGGGGTTTCTGAAGCCTTTGTTGAAGTGTGTCACCCCAGAAAAGGGGAAAGAAGTTCTCGAAGACTTGCACTCGGGATTCTGCGCCTCTTACATAGGCGGCAAGGCCCTAGTCGTTAGAGCCAGACGACAGTATTTTTGGCCCACTCTTGAGGCAGACGCCAAGGAGTTGGTAAAGAAATGTGACAAGTGCCAAAAATTTGGTAAACTCATTCACCGTCTGGTTACTGATCTGACGGTCATCCACAGCCCAATCCCGTTTGCAAAATGGGGCATGGACATTCTAGGTCCTTACACGCCTGCTCCAGGCGGAAAGCGCTACATCTTAGAGGCTGTGGATTATTTCGCCAAGTGGGTAGAAGCTGAGGCGGTTAAAAACATCAAAACCTCAAGCGTGATTTCCTTCATCTGGAAAAACATTATCACCTGGTATGGGGTACCTATGTCTATGGTGTTTGATAATGGTCCTCAGTTCGAGACGCCTTAGCTAAAAACTTGGTTGGGAGATCAGGGGATCTCAAGCTATTTTGCATCCGTTGGCCGGCCCCAAGCAAACGGCCAAATTGAAGCCTTCAATAAACTCATCTCAGACGGCATTAAGAAGAAAATAGAAAGAGCCGGTGGCTTATGGGTAGAAGAGTTAATCCATGTCCTATGGGTCATCCGGACAACAACAAAGGGGGGAACCGGTGAAACCCCATTTCTCATGGTTTACGGTGCTGAAGCCGTCTTGCCCATCGAACATTACGAGCCGACTCTTAGAGTCATGCTATATGATGAAGAGGCAAACAGGGAAGCAATGCGCCTGGAATTTGGATTCACTCCCAGAACGCAAGGGCAATGCCGCCTTGCGTCATGAGATTTACCGTCTGAGAATGACGAGAGCCTACAACAAAAAAGTACACAAGCGTCCTTTAAAAGTTGACGACTTAGTGTTACAAAAAATGGAGGAAACCGGTAGGGCCAATGAGCTGGGAAAGCTAACCCCAAATTGGGAAGGCCCCTACCGGATCTATGAAGAAGTAAGGGACGGCACCTACCGCCTGGAATCTCCAGAAGGCAGGCGCCTGCCTAGAACTTGGAATGTAGACAATCTAAAAAAGTACTACTTCTGAGAATGTAAACATTTTGTAAACAGTGAGTCAATTAATGAAGATTCAGACTTTGTTTGCAAAATTGAGTTATCGTTTGATTATCCATCCGGGTAATATCCAGGCGGATTCCCCATTTACCTAACTAAGTTTGATACTTAGTAAAGGTTACATTTGTTTGACCGCCTGGGTAATACTCGGATCTCTTGTTTATTTAAGTTTGATACTTTGTTTATTTAATTGCTTGACTATCCGCCTGGGTAATACTCAGACGGATTCTCCATTTATCTAACTAAGTTTGATACTTAGTATGATCAAATATTTGGTTGTCCGTCTGGGTAATACCCAGACAGACTCGTTTGCTTAAAAAACTGAGTTCGATACTTAGTGTAAATTCAATACTTTAACTAAAAACTAAGCACAAAAACGTTTAGTGGCTATACAACCGGTCCCAAACAAGACCAGAGGCTAAAATGGCTGGATGGTTGCTCATTTTATAAAATCGCCTGTCCCAACATGGACAAAGGCGTCCGGCGACACCCCTCCGGGTGCAATCGTCGCAGAGAACAGACTATTTGTCAGTTCTACGTACCCATGCTGACGACAAAGATTGAACGACCTAATTGGTCAACTCATAGTTGTCTGACCAAAATGACCTGTGAAGAATGATCAATTTGCCGAATACCGGATGCCATGGGGCATCAGTCGGTCACCGGCTGAAGTTTTCACTTAGGTTATCTATTCCAAAATTGCACTTCCCACCCCAATTGGGGCAAAAGAGTTGTTCAATGGCTATGAAATCTCTACATAGACGGACAAACGCTGTCTATGTAGTGACTGGAACGCCTATCGGTGTACGGATGTGCACTTGGTTTAGGGCAATCACTATTGTGATTGATTGACTTGCAAACATATCATGCTCTTTACAGCTTCAGATGTTTTCAACTCAATCAACCAACTCCACTTGAAACCAACCACACAGCCGTCCAGGGGCAAGGACAGCCGGACTATTAATTAGTTAGGCAAAAATGAAAAATCGCCGCATGCTTTTGATAAGTTAGAAAAAAATGAAAAATTAAAATTTGCACAAAATAAAAATTCAGATGCAAAATGATCAAAACCGACTCAGTCGGTGCATTTAATAAAGTCCACCCAACCAAACGGTTGTAGTGGATTAAAATGTTAACTGGACCCCGTCCGGAAGAAAGAAATTGTTAATTAACACGGCTCCACAGCCGGTAAATACAAGGATACTCGGCACGCAGGCTGGAAAAAGCAAGTTTTGGCATACAACCGTTGAATAAAAGAAAAAATAAAAAAGCAGAGATTGGCACACTGCCGCTGAATGGTCACTTCTGGCCTGCAGACGGTGCCTCCTGGTCCTCCTTCTCCTCATCGTCTGAGGGTATCTCTTGTGCTTCACCAGGACCAGGAAGCTCAGGCGCAGGCGGCTCGTTGTTGGAGTTGACCCAGGCTTCGAAAGAGGCAGGCTCTGGCTCACCTTGTTCCCTCAAGTACACCACGTCCTCGGCGTACCTGTGAGCCAGTGCCCAGACGCCACAATCCACGTCCGGGTACAGGGCAGCCCAGGCGATCTTCATTCGGGCGTCATTGTCAGCGTTACTCTCAACAACAAGGCGGTTTTGCTCCACCTCCAGGGTTGCTGCAAAGTTTATCTAAGCCTGAGCAGCTTCCTTCTCCAGCCTCTGAACCTTGGTCTTCAGTTTGGTGTTCTCTTCGGAAACACCTTTAAGTGTGCCAAGGTCCGTCTGGGCTTTCTTGAGCGCCTCACCAGCCTTTTTGGCTCTCGTCCGCCTTCCTTTAGGCCTCCTCCACCTCCTTCTTAGCCGTCTCAGCATCCGTCACCCACTGATTGGCTGTCTTCAGATCTGACTCCAGCTGCTGGATTCTAGACGCTTGTGTCATAATTATTGCTTTACTTTCAAGTTCATTTACGATAGTCGAGTGTAAAGCAATATTATCAGCGTCTATGGCGGACTTCTTGGCCCTTTTTACCTCTTCCCGTTTGTGGAAATAAGGACGTTTGAGACCGTCTACCCGCAGCATGGCCTGCAAAAAGTCAGGCGGTATAAGTATTGCAGGCGGGATAAAACACTTGGAAAAAACAAAATTGAATTGGCAAGTTTCTTACCTCAGCCAGAAGGGATAGAATGCGTTCAAGATTGAACGTCTCTATCCCAGGGATATTGTCCTTATCCCTCTTCCGGACGGCTTCCAGCATGGCCTTGGCATGCTTCTGGACGTCTTGCCAGCGGGGAGATTGATCTGCACCACAATCAATACGTGATGAGTGCGAGACTAAGGCGGCACCTATTTGTTGTCGGCCGTCTGAAGATAACGTCTGTTGAGAATGGGATTTCACCCGTAAAGGCCACCCCAGCTCAAGCGGGGATTCAAAAGGGTTCTTACCTTCAGAACCGGCCAAGCGAGAACCGCTTGCAGGCATGGTGAACCCCGCGGCTGCTGATAAGGGGTTGACAAGGTCAAGGCACATGCTGCCGCCTACCTTCTTGAATCGCCCCGCTATCCGCATCTGCTAATGCCTGGCTGAGGCACCAGGAGTTAATGTAGAGGTGGACTTTTTGATTTTGTTGAGAACGGCAGGGTTCTCCTCCCTAGCCCGTTTGAGTTGTTTCTCAAACGAATTTCCAACCTCTCCTCCTTGCAAAAATAACCAAAGTTAAGGATTAGCATCCGGGAAAAATGATTTTAAAGGATCAATTTGTGAAAGGGTCAGGCTTTTGATACCTTGGCCTTGACCTCAGCCGCAGCCTTCTCCGCAAGATCTTTGCGGATGGTTGCAGAAGACCGCTTGGGAGTTTTCTCCGGGTGCAACATGTTTAATGCTTCTTCTGCAAAAAGAAAGAAATTGGTTAATATCATAAATCAATTTCGATAGAAAAATACTACAGACGGATATAAACTCAGGCGCATACATTTTGTAAACATGTGCCCTAGCCCGCAGGCGACTAGGAAACACTCATCCCTGAACCAGGCGCTCTTGGGGATCCAGTTCTTGGGAACTTTTATTGTTTCCCCGGTTGACAGAGTTGCGTCTGTGAGGCCAAAAAAAGTCTGCCTCAATTATCTTGTTAAAATCTTCCTCTGGGATCTGGGGAAGAGCGCACTTCCTGCCCGACAAGTCGGGCTTCTTGTTGTACAGGCAGAATTCATAATTTTCCCGTCTGGTTGGGGCTGACATCAGGTAGAACCTGTGCTTCCAGCCATCGAACTACGAGACCTTGTCCAAGGTCATCACATATTGAGGCTGCGTGGTTAGAGTGTACCACGCCCTCCAGCCGCCTGGGCTTCTGCTAAGATAGTGCATACTAGCAAAAGCCTCCCAACCATGGTTAAGCCCCTGAAACTCGCAGGCGGCAACATATCCAGAATGTTTGTCCAAGAGTTGGGGGTAAGTTGCTAGATTCCGAGGCCGTAGCCTCTCAAAATTGCCTTCACCGCCTAGTGAAAGGGGAAAGCGGAGACCAGCCTTGAACGCCGCCTCATAACAGCAAAAATAGTTGTTGACGTTCTGTTCATTGTTCTCCCAGGCGATGGTGCCATTCTCAGGCGGCACCCGGATTCTATACCCGTCTCCTAGCGGGTGTATTTGGGTAAAATTCTTTAAGTTCTCCTCCATTTGGATCCGGTCTTTAGAGGAGACGTGGATGTTGAAGGGATCATCCTTCTCGTTCCACTTTTTCCTTTCTTCCTCCTCGCTATCCGGAAGCGGGGGTAAGTCGTCACTGCTCTCAAAGATAGAGGCGGAGCTGTTGCTCTCGGTCTCCTCCTCACTTTGATTCAAGGGGGCAGAGGCGGCCTCGTCGCCGCCTTGGTCGCATTCCTTCAAGAAGGAATCAGCAGGAGTTGAAGGGGCGCGCGGAGGGGATCTCTCCAGAGCCGTCTGACCTCCCTGACCAGACGTTTCTCCCTCAGGCGTTTGGCCGCCTGAGCCTTCGCTCTTGTAATTTGGATCAGTTGCCGTCTGCTTTATCCGAGCCATTGTGTCCTGCACAGACACGTAACTGGTCGGAATCTGAGGCAAAGGGTGGTCCTAACACCCCGAGACGGCACTCCCAGTTCTAGACTCAGCCGTCCCTGGTGACCGGCTGGACTCTAACCTAGGCTGTGCCGTGTGTGTTGGTGATGCATCCATTTATTGCAAGAAATATGTACAAGCGGTGAAAAAAGAAAAAGAGCTGAAAGAGGCAGAGACGGTACCTTTTGAAGAAATATCTGAAACTAGGCGGGTCCGGCTAGGTCTCTGGAAGACTAGCTTTCTTGCTTGCGCCTGACTCAAACGGCTGACGTCTGCTCTCTCAAAGTTCTCTCTAGAAATTTTTTGTAAACGTACCAAAATTATGAGGGTAAACGGCTATATATAGAGGGTAAAAATGGGGGCATTTCCGTAATTTACCCGGAAGGTGAACGGTTACTCTTTAATGGTAAAATACCGCCAATCGAAGCGTGACACATGTCACAGATGCCACGTGGCGTGCCACGTCACATCTGTGAGGGGCAAATGTTTAGCGTAATTTTACCCCGCCACGTGGTCCAATCAGAGGACGACACGTGTCAGCCTCAGGATGGCCCAAAGTGGACCAATCTCTGCTTAACACGTGTCGCTCCAGAAAGTAAAGGAAAAAAGGGCAGCCTTCAGGCCCAAATCCCGAGAAAGCCGCAAAGCGGCGCAGCCCACCACTGATTAGGGTACAGTGACCTTATCAGGGGCACAAATCCTAAAGACCCTCAAAATAGGGAGATGACCCTATTTTTGGGGACACGTTTTGATCATTTATTACACATTTACTCTTTGATAGAGACATCCTGAGCTTGGAATCAGAGCAGATCCCTACCTATATTTCCGCACCTTTTTTCTCCCTTCAAGTTTCTAACTTGTGCGTCGGAGGCGGAGCACCACCCATCTGGTGTCTCCGTTTGTTTTGCAGGTACAGCTCACCCCGGATCAGTCTTTGCGTTGTAACTCTCCCGAGGGACAAAAACACCCAAAACAATAACCTTCCAATTTGGCTTCAAAACAACATTGACATAAAATACTTGGTGAACTTGTGTAGCTAAAATGTAAGGATCATTAGCTAACAACTTTGATGTTTTTTTTTATAATTTTCGTATCTAAAGAAATGAAGCAAGTAATAAATACAAAGGGAGAATTTAATTAATCTGTCAGTGATTTAATAAGTAATAAACTACTACTCTTATTTATTTAAGTTAGTTAAATTATTCTAAAATTACGTGTCAGTCAAAGTTTAACACTTAAAAAAACATTGAAGGAGTATTTATGTACCACTTGAGTTTTGTATACTACACATAAGACAAGAGTTTATATTGTATACTTGTAATACCTTTCTCTATTTCATAATAATCAGAACAATTTGAACATTTGTGTGAAGAAATGATTGTATATTAAGTATAAAAATTTAATACAATGATAATTTACGTAAGACAAATGCAAAGGTATTTTACATAGCAACACAATTTTTTATGTATTTATAGAAACCTTTAGTCAAATTAAGTATACAAACAGTGCAATAAAAGTCAACTCATTTTGTATAATGTATGAAAGTATGTTGTATAATGTATATTGTACTCTAGATCTCAATCTTTTCCCATCCCATACAAAAAAACGAAGGAAACCAAACAAATAAAAAAATAACAAAAAAAAAAAAAAAAACCCAACACCTTAAACAAAGCCCTTCCTATGTTCTGCCATTATTTCCCCAAAAAGAAGCAAACAACCCACCAAATCATCCTACCTTATCTTCAATTTCAACAACTTGGAAAAAAATGGAAAATAATAAAATTCTTGATCATCTCTGCCGGAAATATGATCCAAAATAGTAAAATTTTCGAAAATGAATTAACCCCAAAAATTGAGAGGGATTTTTTTTTTATTTTCATCTGTTATTCCCTCCTAAAATTTTCACAACTAAAATACAAATATGTGGTAAATAATCCCCTTGTCTATCCTTTTTTATTAAATTTTCCTTCTACAAATTTACACTACGCAATCTCGAAAGTTAGATCTACATTAAATCTTACTAATCGAATTCAGAGAGATCAGACGAAGAAAATAGCGATTGGAAGCAGTCGAATTTGATTTGTTGGAGTACTTATCACCGTCGAAGGTAATTAATATGTTTAATTCATCAATAGAAGTAATTTTTTTTGGTTATTTTTTAATTATTTTGAATATGATAGTATTCTAAATTTCTAGATTGAACTACGAATTTATTGTTATTATTTATAGTTTTTAAATTAAACTACTTTAAATGGGAATTTTAATTGAATGATAAAATGTATCAACTTTGAAGTTTGCGGTCTACTATTATACTATAACGAATGTTTTTATTATTGGTTGAATATTGAGCAAATATGTGTAGATTAATGATTTTTGTGAGATCTGTCGTAAGGCCATACCCGTACCCGATTATCGAACCGCCCTCTCGGCTACGACTGAGGGTCCATATTTCTCATATAACCCATCATTTTTAATTTATTTTTTTGTATAATCAAAACACTAATAATTATTCAAACAAATATGTGTATTCGAGTGATAATTAAAGAAAACAGAAAGATTGTGGGAGTAGAGAGAAAAGAAAGAAAAGGGTGAGTGTTTAGTCAGGGTGATGCTATTTTGGGTGGGAAGCATAAGTTCAATGCAGGTACTCTGTTTGGCTATTAACTTTTATTAAATTATGAAATTTTGTTTTGTTTGGTTGAATAGTGGACAAACTACTTTTATATGTAGGTTCAAATACATATAAGACAATTTTATGACATTTAAGGTTTCTTAATGTATCATATCGACAAATTAATCCAGTAATAAAAATATTATTTTCTTTAAATAATTTTACAAGGTTTTGAACTATTTTAATGATTTTATTCATGCACATACTTACCGTAGTTTATTAGAACTTTGATTTCTAATAGTTTTTATTCTTTAGCTCCAATATGTCAAGATCAGAAGGAAAGGCTCATTCAAAAGAAAATTACATAGCTCAAAATGAGTATGAAATACAAAGACTCAGGACAATTGAAGCTAACAAGACGAGGATGAAGACTTTGGGCATAAAGCACATTGTTGCTTTTTTAACAAGTTTAGTAGATAGCTCAAAAGTTAAGAAAAGTAAACAAAAGTGTAACGCATCTCTTGAGAAAGATGGTAATTATGTACCGATGAGAATGAGGAAGTTGAGTATGAGAAGGAAACTCACAATGTGACTTCAAATAAGAAAGTATTGACTTAATTTTTGTAAAGTTTTTTCTTGGATACTATCTAATAATCATGCATTATCTTATATTTGGTTACCTACTCTTTATTATAAAAAGTTTCAGGTTAAAATTAATGAGAACAAGAAATGGATCGAAGGAGCAATCTCATTCCACCAATGTCAATTGCTAGGTTATTAAGATCAAATAAAAAATGACAGGCAAGACAAACAAATAAAAACGCTAATAAAACCGAAAGTGGTATACAAGGTTTCATTTTATACACTTATATTTATAAATTTCATATACAATCAAGATATGCATTAATATTTCATGAATTTTTCAATTTTAATACTTGCTAGGATTTGTAAGAAGAAATGATAATGAAAGTAGTTGTCGATCTCAAGGTAAATTTATTATTAATGTTATTATTTTCATTATACAATCATCCATTTTAAAATATTCATGTGATTTCTCAATTTTGGCATATTCTACTAACCTGCCCCAAAATGTACTTGGTATAGAACGAGATGAAGCGCAACACTCTGAAAACAATAATGATAATGATTTGCAAGGTCGAGAAGGTGATAACGGTTTAGATCAAACAAGAGACGACATTACTTTAGAAGGACAAAAAGATTTCAATAATGCAAACATGATTAGAAAATATGTTGATGAAATACCTATAAATGAAGGAGAAGACAACAATGGTAATATTTATTATTTATTCAATGGTTTTTATTTACAATGCACGAATTAATACATTTCATAATGTTTTTATATTATAGGAACTAAAAAAAGAGAAAAACTTATAAGACTAACAATCCTAGAGGCCCTACAAGAAATCTTCAAATGGCAAAAATGAGACCTGGTGAGAAAAAAAAAAAGTGGATTTTAACATAAATGTTCAGCCTATTGGTGTAAATAGGGCTTGTTTGGCAAATTATTGTGCTGCCCTTGTACGAGATCCTCTTAATGTTCCACTTTATGAGGTGAAAGTATTTTCATAGATTCCGAAAGAAAATAAGGAGAAGATGTGGCAACTTGTTCTGGTTTTTTTTTTTGAAAAAAATTTATACCTTGTTACAAATAGATTATGTTTTTCTTGAGGTTTTTTTTTTTTTTTTTTTTTTTTTTTTTTTTTTTTTTTTTTTTTGTTTTTGGCCCTAATAACTACATTTGTATGTAGTGTAAAGGAAAAAATTGATACAGGACTTGAGGATGAAGAGGAACGTGAAAAGAAGTTAAAAGAAAGAAAAAAGTTTATCATGGAATCTTTGAATAAGAAGTATAGGAATTATCGCTCAAGATTGAAAAGTACTTATTATGATATAATTGGTACAGATGAAGATCGACTTAAAGAGGAAAATATGCCTCCAAACGTTGATGAAAATGACTGGAAATGGCTTGTTGAATATTTTGGGTCAACAGAATTTAAGGTATAGTATAATGTTATTATATATTTCTTTCTTTCTTTTTTAGTTTTGGACATCAATTATATGTTACTTTTCATATTTTAAAGGCCATAAGTATAAGAAATGTTGACAATCGATCTTACCAAGATGTTGGACACACGGCTGGGACAAAGAGTTTTGCTCAAAAAGCCGAAGACATGATAAACTCTTTTTTTTTTTTCTTTTTTTTTGCAAATAAAGTAATTTTATGATGTGACTTTTTATGATATCAGTTCAATCGTGACAAAGTAGTGCAAAGCATGTTGGATTTATACGAGGAAACTCATTCTAAAAGTGATAAAGCACCTATCACTGAAGTGGCAAAAGAAACCATGGTAAGAATTTACATAGTGCATATAGTAAGAATAATATTGAAAAATCATACTATATCTATAATGTATTACAAAAGCTAATGAACAAATCCTATCAGTAACTTAATTCATTGTATTTTCATTTTTAATTCAAATATTATTAAAGGTATTCTGAAAGTAAATTATGGAGGTGGTATATGTGTTGTGATTGAAATGATGTTGGAGTTGTTTTATGTTTATAGTGTGACAGCAGGTTGAAATGACTATATTAAAGTTGGTTTTCTGTAATATTATAAGGGAAATGTTGTCCAAATTTATGTAGAAGTAAAGATACATTTTATTTGTAGGATCAATCTAGTATATAATTAATTGATTTCATTTGTAAATATTAGTGTTTTTAGTTTTAGTTTTTCCCGTTTTTGTATAATCTTACATTTAATATTTTTTTATACAGTAAAAAATTAAAGATCTCTTTATGCAACGTGAGGCAGGAGAAATAAATATGACCGATAGATGAAGAGATCTATGCAAAAGTTAAGCCCATTGGTAAACGTGGTCATTATCGTGGCAAGGGAGTCAGTCCTTCTATTAACATCATTATATGGGACATTTAGTGATGGAGAAAATTTACGCAAAGAAGTCAATGAAGCAAAGAATGAGGCAATAGAGGCTAAACAAGAGGCAAAAGAAGCTAATGTGAAAAATAAATCCCTAACTAAAAAGATGAGAGGCCTTGAGAATGAAATGGAGGTTGATTAGGGGATTTTTATCCACCAATCACCGTTTGACAAGTGGACCAACCAGGTTCCGCCACGTGTCCTTCACGTAGGCCAATAGGAGCCTGCCACGTGTCAATCACAGATACGTCCTCTACGGACCAATTGAGACACGCCACGTGTCCACCCATGCCAAATGGGAAAACCGGCCAACAAGGCCCAATCCTGTCTAGAGGCCCGGTCAGCCCTAGTTTACCCTAAACCTAGAGAGTGGCACGCTTCTCAAGACTATAAATACTTAATTAATCCTCATTAAAGGGGATCAGGCAATTGATCAAGCAATTAATCTCACCTGAAGAACGGAATAGAACAGAAGCGTTACAGAAGACACTAATAACCGGCAGATCTCGCTAACAAAGCAGATTACCAACATTAAACACTCTCACCTAGAGAGATCTTATTACTTTAATTTCCGTATTAATTACTCCTTAATCAGGTACTAACTTGACCGTTGGAGGCGGAGCTCTCAGGAGTCTCCGTTATTTTGCAGGTACAGGCGTCCGGTTCCAGTCTCGGAATTGTAACTCTCTCGCAGGACATCAGAAAACCCCGAAACATTTGGCGCCGTCTGTGGGGAGAGTACTTCAGAGATGGCATCCAAGTCTGTACCGACTCCTGAAGAGAGGCGTCCCCTAGACGACCCTCAAGTTCAGTCGGACCATGACACCGAAAGTGAATTTGAAGTTGAAACTCATACAGCTCCAGACGGGACCCTAAGGGCCCGACGTACCCGTCATACCGAAAGGAGGGAACGGGAGCATCTTCAAACAGGAAGCGAGCCAGCAGGCGCACCGCCTGCTCGGCAACAGCCGACTGATGGGTCTGCTCCCATCACAAGGAACGAACTCATGACCTTCATGAGGGACTTCAAGGGAGAGATTCAAGAGTTGATCAACAAGAAGTCACCTGCTTCAGTCAAGGAGCAGTCGGCCAAGAAACCTTCCACTTCACTGAAGAGGAAGCCAGTTCAAGGGCGAGAGGCGACTCCTCATCCTAAATCTAGGAAGCGGGAGCCACCTGCCCTTGATTTCACAAAATTCCGTTATCCTACAGGAAATAGGAAACCGGTTCGTCATATTCAGGCGGACGGGTCAAAGCAAACGTTCGCAGATGCTCGGCTACTGCTAGAGCAGAAGAAGAGTGACCGATTGTCCGAGTCGGCCTCTACTTCGGACTTTCAAGACAGTTTGCGAAATGCCTCGATGAGGCATACTCAGTCGTACCATGAGAGTCAGTCAGGCGGCACCTCCCGTCAGTCCGGCTTTCATAGTGCCCAGGCGGTACCAAACTTACCATTTGTGCCGCAACAACAGTATTTTATGCAGCCACCTCCATTTGGTGGACCTGCAGCAAAAAATGTCCAACCTATGGACTGCCAGCTACGGTTGCTTAGACTTGGTGAACAACTGTCGGCCTTCTCCAAGGAAATTACTGACGCCGCTCAGCCGGCCAAAGTAAAAAATGTACTAGTAGGCGCCTATGACGGCACTACTAACCCAGAAGACCATCTGATGGCATTCACCAACCTGATGTACCTTCAAGGGTTGGATGATCCCACTTGGTGCAAGTGTTTCCCAGCGACTCTTAAGGGAATCGCACAGCAATGGTTCGGCAACTTGCCGACTGGTTGTGTAAACAGCTTCAGGACGCTTGCTTACTTATTTGCCTCCAACTTCGCCATGAACATCCCTGCGAAGAAAACGACCCTTGATTTGGGAACAATTCAGCAGGGCGAGAAGGAGGGGCTTCGTTCTTACATCAGGCGGTTCAACCTGATGAGAATACAGATTCAAGGGTTACCGGATGAGGTAGCTTATACTGACTTTTTTAGAGGTCTCAAAGACGGGTCTACCTTCAAATTTGATTTGGTTCGAAAAAGGGTGGCGACTCTTCAAGAGGCCTTGATTGAAGCAGAAGCCTATATACAGGCGACTGATCTGTGTACGATAAAACAGTCGGACGGGAAAAGGTTCGACAAAAGAGAAGGACGACAGAAACAGTCGTCTAATAAAGATGAGAAAAGAAAAGAGGTCTGGGCGGCTGATTCCTCTAAACAGCCGGCCCAGAAAAAGAAAAAAGAATTCAAACCATACTCCCCAAAGTATGTGTTTAACAAGGATAACCAGTGTATCCTAAAAGAAATAAAGGGACGGATCTCAATTGAGAAGCCGGTCCCCATGAAGGGTTCTGCAAACAACCGGAACCAAGATAAAATCTGTGCTTATCATGATGACGTTGGTCATCACACCAATGACTGCATCAGTCTCATGCGGCACCTAGACCGCCTGGCTGAGCAAGGTGATCTTGACACTTATGTCAAGAAATCTACGGGGAACACTTCCTCAAAAAAGCAGTCGGCCAAAAAGAATCAACAGGCCGACAGCTCCGATACAGATGATGCAGTCGTCTACACCATTGCGGGCGGCTTCTCAGGAGGCGGCCCCACTATTAGGGGCAACAAAGATAATATAAGGCGGTTAGATGTAAATTCCGTTCACCAAGAACGGCCGTCCAAATATACATTTCCTGAGATTGTCATCACTGAAGAGGATCTAGGAGGAATAAGGGGGCCGCATGACGACCCTCTCGTTATTGAATGTAAAGTGGCCAACCAGAGAGTTGGCCGAATCCTCATAGATACCGGGAGCTCCTCAGATCTCATCAGCAGCAAATGTCTGTCAAAACTGAAATATCAGACGGACTGCATACATCCGGCCTCCCACCCTTTAATAGGGTTTGGAGGAGGAGTCGTTCACCCACTGGGACGAGTAGATTTGCCCATTCGCCTTGGCGAAAAAGGGGAAGGACGACACATGGTAGTCCGATTCCTAGTAGTAGAGGAACTCTCGGCCTACAACATGATTCTGGGTCGACCAACCCTGAATAAATCCAAGGCTGTTATAATCCCGTCTCTTATGTTGCTCAAGTTTGAGAGGGATAATGGAACAGTCGGCTCCCTAAGGGGAGATCAGAGGATGGCCCGAGAGTGCTATCTCTCGGATGTCAAGCCCACTGTTATGGCCACTGGGTCAAGTGGAGAAAAAACAGACCTTGACAATGTCAAGGAGAGTGCGCCTGTTCAAGAAGCAGGCGGCAAAAAGAGAAAGGCGTCCCAGACAGAGTCCGCAAGAAAAGCAAGAAAATAGCAATCATTGGCAGAGGAGCGGCCGGATGAGTTCCGCCCTCAGTCGGCTGGTGAGCATGCGGACCTGATCTTAGACGACTCACGTCCTGACCGAACAGTCAAAGTTGGGACGACTGCTCTGAGAAACCTTGGTGACGACTTTCACAACCTATTGAAAGAATACAAGGACATCTTTGCATTTGAAGTCCATGAAATGCCAGGCATTAGTCCTGATCTGGCAGTACATAAACTCGCTGTGGATCCGAAAAAGAAGCTGGTACGGCAAAAGAAGCGGAACCATGGCGAAGAAAGAAGTCAGGCGGCAGCCGCCGAAGTTAAAAAATTACTTGATGCAGGGTTCATTCGGCAATGTTACTTCCCAGACTGGGTTGCAAATGTGGTGCTTGTTAAAAAGCCGAATGGCACCTGGCAAATGTGTGTAGACTACACAGACTTAAACAAGGCGTGCCCCAAAGACAGTTACCCTCTGCCTAAAATTGATAACCTGGTCGACTCAACAGCCGGTCATGCCTTGATGAGTTTCATGGACGCCTATTCTGGTTTCCATCAAATTCCCTTATGGAAGAAAGATCAGGAGAAGACGGCCTTCGTCACTGATCAGGGGTTATACTGTTACACGGTCATGCCGTTTGGTCTTAAGAATGCCCCGGCTACCTTCCAACGAATGATAAACACTGTGTTCTTTGATCAGATTGGGAGAAACGTCGAGGCATATATTGATGATATGATTGTCAAGACTAAACTTCAGAAAGATCATCTGACGAACCTCCGAGAAACTTTCGCCACACTCAGGCGGCACCATGTCATGCTCAATCCCAAGAAATGTGTATTTGGAGTTGAGTCTGGGAAATTTCTCGGATTCCTTATCAATCAGAGAGGAATAGAGGCGAACCCTGAGAAGGTGCAGGCGGTCATTGACATGCAGTCGCCTCGTACCATCCGAGAGGTTCAGAAGTTAACAGGTTGTCTGGCGGCCTTGGGAAGATTTCTAAGCCGATCAGGCGACAAATGCCTATACTTTTTCCAGGCAATTAAGAAAAAGGCAAGGTTTGAATGGGGGCCGGATGCTGAGGCCGCCTTCCAGAAATTAAAAGTTCACTTGCATTCCTTGCCGAGGCTGGTCAGCCCTTTGCCCAAAGAGGATCTCTACATGTACCTGGCCGTCTCTGATCATGTGTTAAGCGCTGTTCTCCTTGCTGAAAGGGACGGCTGTCAGCTCCCGGTCTACTTTGTCAGTCACGTACTGAAAAATGCCGAGTTGAGGTATCCCCTAGTGGAGAAATTTGGTCTTGCACTCTTCATGGCTGTTAAAAAATTGAAGCCCTACTTTTTGGCACATGCAGTCGTCGTGTATACAGACCAACCAATCAAGCGGCCCCTTACCATCATGGAGTCGTCAGGACGAATGATCAAATGGGCCATAGAAATACAGAGCCTCGAAGTTACTTTCGAGCCTAAAAAAGTAGTGAAGGGGCAAGCCTTTGCTGACTTTATTGTAGAGATGACTCGTCCTCCTGACTCTCAAGTTCCAGACCAAGTATGGAAGGTATATGTGGAAGGAAGCTCTACTTCAAATGGTTGTGGAGCAAGCGTCGTATGTCAATCTCCAGAGGGCGACAGGTTCGAGTATGCTCTACGCTTCAGTTTTCAGGCTTCAAACAATGAGGCAGAATATGAAGCTTTACTAGCCGGGATCCGCATGTGCAAGGCGGCAGGGGCAAGAAAAATAGACGCCAGTTCTGATTCACAATTGATAGTGAGTCAGTACAATGGCGAATACGAAGCAACCCATCCGGCCATGATCAAGTATTTACAGGCGGTCCGACAAGCAGTCGGATCCCTTGAGGATTTCCATCTGATCCAAGTGCCGAGATCAGAAAACAACCAGGCGGATGCACTGTCAAAATTAGCATCATCCGCCTCCTCCGATACTCCTCGAACTGTTTTTTGGGAAGTAATGGAGAAGAGAAGCATCGAGGAAAACCCTATTGGAATCCTAGACAGAAGCTCAACCTGGATGGATTCAATCAGGGCATATCTGACAAACGGTACACTGCCGGATGATCCTCAACAGGCGGCAGCACTGAAAAAACGAGCCACCTGTTTTGAAATGATGAAGGGAGAACTTCACAAGAGGGGGTACCTTCAACCCTTCTTAAAGTGTGTTACTCCTGAAAAGGGACGAGAGATACTAGATGATCTTCACTCTGGTTACTGTGCTTCTCATATAGGTGGTAGGATGCTTGCTCAAAGGGCAAGGCGGCAGGGCTACTTTTGGCCTACTTTGGAAGCAGATGCAATGGAGATGGTGAAAAAATGTGACAAGTGCCAAAGGTTTGGCAAACTAATTCACCGTCCGGCTACTGACCTCACTACCATTCACAGCCCACTACCGTTTGCTAAGTAGGGCATGGACATTCTGGGTCCATATACGCCTACTACAGGCGGCAGAAGGTACATACTTGTTGCCGTTGACTACTTCACTAAATGGGTAGAGGCGGAGGCGGTAAAGGGAATCAAGACGAAAGATGTAATTTCATTCATTTGGAAAAATGTCATCACTCGGTTCGGGGTTCCCATGTCTATGGTTTTTGATAATGGTCCCCAATTTGAGAAGCCTGTTCTCAAAAGCTGGTTGGGAGACCAAGGAATTGCAAATTACTTTGCATCTGTCGGCCGTCCACAAGCAAACGGCCAGGTAGAAGCCTTTAATAAAATCATCTCAGACGGTCTCAAGAAAAAGATTGAACGAGCAGGCGGCCTATGGGCGGATGAACTACCACATGTTCTCTGGGCCATTAGGACGACTGGAGAAACTCCATTCCTCCTAACTTATGGTGCGGAAGCTGTTCTTCCAATAGAACACTACGAGCCGACTCTTCGAGTAATGCTATATGACGAAGAAACAAACTGGGAAGCCATGCGCCTGGCATTAGACTCACTTCCTGAAAAGAGGGGCAATGCTGTTTTGCGCCATGAGATCTATCGCCTGAGAATGACTAGATCATACAACAAAAAAGTACACAGGCGTCCACTCAAAGTGGGGGACTTTGTACTTAGAAAAATGGAAGCAGTTGGTAGGGCTAATGAGTCTGGCAAACTAACTCCCAACTGGGAAGGACCCTACCGAATCTATGAGGAAGTCAGGGACGGTACCTACCGTCTGGAAACACCAGACGGACAACCGTTGCCTCGAACTTGGAATGTAGATAATCTTAAAAAATATTTCTTCTGAATGATGTAAAGTAAAGAGCTACTTAATAAAAGTTTGCACTTACTATTCAATTTTGTATTACGAGGGGCATGCCGTCTGTACCTTTACAGTCGGCTACTCTCCATTGAGTTTTTCACTCTATCTTCAGAGGGGCATGCCGTCTGTACCTTTACAGTCGGCTACTCTCCATTGAGTATTTTACTCACAATACTTAGCTAAAAAGATTAGGGCCTGGCCGACCCTGTGCCTAACAGGTGGCTACCCTTCTTTTACTTAGCACCTACGTTCACCAAGAACTTACCAAGGCCACCGGCCGAATGATCAGACCAGGCGCCAAGCCAACTGATCAAATCTACAAAACTAATACGACCTGTCCCAACATCATAGCAGGCGTCCGACGGCATCCCTCCGGATGAAATTCGTCGCAGAGAGCAGCTCCCTTTTGGGTGGAACATTGTTCTATAAACTAATTACACGGCACCTATACGACTGTCCCCAAGGGCAACCACGTAGCCGTTTTTGAGACAAGGATAACTCTATCACTAACCAAACCAGTGGTAGCAGTTGAAATCTGAGTCAGATGACCGCCTGTATTACTTGGGATAAATGCAGGGGGTACCTATTGAGTTAATAGCCAACAAACATTGGCGAATCAAGGGGTCTAGCCGGCCTACGCCGCCTGGTACCTCTACTTCTCAAACAAAAGTGACGGCGACTGAGTAGCTCCAACGTTAACTCATAGTCACTCCTTCAAATTTGGTATGGAACCTAAAAGGTTTGAGTCGTCCGCCTGTTTTTAACAAACAAGGGCACTCAAACCCCTATTCCTAATAGGTAACCTATTGAGTTAATAGCCAACAAACATTGGCAAATCAAGAGGATCAGCCGGCCTCCGCCGCCTGGTACCTCTACTATTCAATCTAAAGTGTGACGACGACTAAGTAACTCCTATGTTAACTTAATAGTCACTCAAACTTAGTATGGAGCCTAAAAGGTATGAGTCGTCCGCCTGTTTTTAACAAACAGGGACTCTCAACCACTACTCTTGCTAGGTTAACAAATTATGAGTTAAAAGCCAACATTGGCAATAAAAGGAAACAACCGGTACCCGCCGCTTGTTATCCTACTTACTTAATTCCTTGGCGACTAGGTAATATTCTATTTACTTGGTCAGACCACTTTCCTACTTGGTTAAAATTACAAAAAGACAGGCACGCCTGCCTAAAAAAGGATCCAGACAAAATAGTTCGAATACCGATTGAATAAATGGCCGACTGATCGTCTATCCTGGAAACAGACAACCAGTCGTCCAGGGGCATAGGCGGCGTACTTACTATTTGTACCTATCTGCAACGTTCGGCCATGTACAACAGTCGGTCTAGTGAACAATGGGATATTAGATATGGAATACTTAGACAAATTTGAAGCAAAACAAAAATTCATTAAAAATAAGCCGGTCATTAAAGACCAGCAAAATATTCAAAGCCCCGGCCCCCTGGCCGGGTAAATACAAAGCAAACGGCACGCAGGCCGTGGAAAAAATACATTAAGCTTAAGAAGGGGGCAGTTCAGTATTAGCAGCTGCCGCCTGGTCAACACTCTTCTTGCTGGACTCGGCTTCAGCTGCATCCTCTTTTGATGCCTTACCCCCAAGTGGCACAAGCGCCACAACCGGCTCTTCCTCCTCCTCCAACGCATCTCCCAACGCCTCTTCTTCAGCAGCCGCCAGGATCTCTTGATTATATGTTTCCGAACACTGGCGGTACGTTCTTTCCCATGAGGCAAAGTCGGCATTGGGGAACAGGCGGCCCCAGGTCATGCGCTGGATTTGAGCGGAGTCTTCCACCATCTCCCGGACGAGCTCTTTCTTTTCTTGCTCGGCCTTTTCCGAGAGCTCTTGGGTAAGACTCTTCTCTTGGCTCACCAGGCGTTCTTTTACGTTGGCCAAGGATTTCTCCATGGCTTCGTAAGAGTGCATTTTTTGGCGAAGAGGTTTCAGCTCGGCCTTAAGATTTGTGATGGTCGCCTCCAGCTCGTCATTCTTCTTCTAGGCCGCCTCTAACTGAGCCCGAACAGCGGCGGTAGCCTGCGCCTGATAATAAAGAATATCAATGGTCAGTACTTCATTTTGGGCAATTTGAAACATTGCCTTATCACAGTTGGAGGCGGCCATAGCTTTTGCAGCCTTTACCTCTTTGTTTTTCCGATCAAGCGGCTTGCGAAGGCTGTTAACTCGGAGCAGGGCCTAAGTACAAAAAGAAAACATGCGTCAATTTCCAAACAAAAAAGATAACAGGCGTCCTGGAATTCAAATACTCAAAAAGTATACCTCAGCAAGGACCCCTGCAATCCCATCAAGGTCAAGGGTGCCGGCACCCCTGACCGCCTCCCTTTCAGATGGAGGAACTACTTTGATCATGGACTTGGCTACCTCAACCAAGTCAAGCCCCTGAGGGCCGGCTGCATCAAGCGTAAAAAAGCAAGTTAGACCTAGTCAAGAAGGAAGCAAGTGTAAAAGTTTTTACAAGTAATTGTCCATACTTCTAGGCGGCCCCGCCGGGGTTCTAGAAGAAGTGGCCGGCTGCTTCTCAGCCGCCACTGTTTTCCTGGAAGACCCAGGAGAGCTTGCAACAGTCGTCCTCCGGGCCTTGGGGTCCGGCTGTTGCGAGGAAGAAGCTCTTGGAGTGCCCGACTGAAAATAAAAAAAAAGTTATTATATGCATAAGACAACTCCTAAAAGAGGAAGAGTTTTCGAAGCCTACCAAGGGTGCCCCCTTGTTGGGGGAGTCGGTACAAGACTGTTGCATGAGAGAGGCCCGCAACATGGCCGCCGCAGTCTTGGATGCTGTTATTTTACTCATGGCGTCAGCTGCAAAAAAATAAACAGCAAAGTTAGTGAAATCCCAAGTAAACAAAGCGTGAAAAAATAGAGTATTTGACAGGCCGGCTACCTCTAGAGCACCGACTGCTGAGGCCACAGGCGGCCAAAAAGTACTCGTCATAGAGCCACTTGAAGCTCGGGACGCAGTTCAGGGGTACTTGCTCTCGTACCCCTGAAGTAGAGTTCACCCTAGTCTCTACTTTGAAGAGTACTTTGTCTAGGATCTCTTTTTTAGCCTTTGGGGGAACAGGCGGCATGCTGCGGCCGCCTGCGAGAAGAGGCGGATCCCTATTCCACTTGTTAAAGCGTTGGTTTAGCTCCGTGTCTGAACCCTCGATGATAAGGAAGGTGTTCCGCCAATCCTTCCATTTGTTCGCCTTACCTCTCGTCATGAGGTAACCCCTATGGCTTGTTAATTGATACCAGCCGATACCTCCCGACTTAGGGGTCCGGCTGAGATAGTTCATGTGGGCGAAAGCCTCAAAGCTTGGCTCCACCCCGTACATTTCGCACCTGGCCACATAGCCGAGTACGTTTACCCAAGAGTTGGGGGCTAACTGCCATAACCCCAAATCATACCCATCTAAAATCCGCTGAACAGCCGGATGTAATGGGAAGCGCAGTCCAGCTTTGATGGCCGCCACATAGCAGCCAAAGCAGCCGTCATCATAGCTGGTACCAGCCGGCCAGACGATAGTGTCTTCTGGATCCGGCACGAACAGTAAAAATTCCGGGCCCATTCTGTGGTTAGCAATAAAGCTCTCCACTTTGTCTTGCATGGTTGCGATCCGGCCCCGGGGTACCATGCAGTAGTAGGGGGCGTTTTCCTCTCTGTAAGAGGCGGACGGCTCCGCCCAATTGTCCCCCTTCTCAACTGCATGAGAAAGCCTCGCCTCTTGTAGGCGGCTGTTTCTTTCTTCTGAGCCTGGAGAAGTGTGGCCAGAAGAGCTGGACTCGGACTCGTCCTCTGACGAGTCCGAAGAGGACGACTCCTCCCCTCTCCCAGAGGGGCCCGCCTCCTCTCCCTTAGAAGGAGCAGGAGGAAAATTCGACATATCAACGGTAAAATGGGAAGGGACCACCTTGACCCCTCTCTCAGAACTGTCGGCTTGGCAGCCGCCTCGTTTCACTTCTACATCTGGCGCCTGGTCAGATGTTTCACTAATGAGCACCCTTTGGGAGGAGCCGTCCGAGTTTGAGATCATAGCAGTCTTTTTTGTTCTGGCCATCACGTTCTGCATAGACATAGATACAGTCGGACTTTGTATAAAGGGCAAAGATGGGTCCTGAAAAGGGCAGGCGGCACTCCTAGTCCTAGATTCAGCCGTCCCCGGTGACCGGCTGATCACTAACTTAGGTCGTGTCGTGTGCTTCCGTGGTGCCATTTCAAAAAATAAAAAGAAAATTAAGAGTAAGAGAACTGAGTTACCTGAACGAGTGACGGTTGATGAAGTTCTGGAAATCCGGTGCAGTCGGCTTGTCAGAACAGGCGGTAGGCAGAAAAGGTCCGAAATGTCAGAGCAAGTTCAGGGGTCCGAATGTTCTCGCAAAGTTCTCAAATGTGAAAATGACCGAAGTCAGCACTTCCTTATATAGGCAAAGTGAGAAGGCGAAGGGTCGCTCCCAAATTCAAAATTTGGGCGGGAAAATCTCTCGGCCATTTGCAAGGTGACACCTGTAGCAGGCCGTCGCCTGTCACCGTGCGACACCTGTCACAGGCGACACGTGACCAGTCACGTACCACCTGTGAGGGGCAAATGATTAGGGGATTTTTATCCACCAATCACCGTTTGACAAGTGGACCAACCAGGTTCCGCCACGTGTCCTTCACGTAGGCCAATAGGAGCCTGCCACGTGTCAATCACAGATACGTCCTCTACGGACCAATTGAGACACGCCACGTGTCCACCCATGCCAAATGGGAAAACCGGCCAACAAGGCCCAATCCTGTCTAGAGGCCCAGTTAGCCCTAGGTTTACCCTAAACTTAGAGAGTGGCACGCTTCTCAAGACTATAAATACTTAATTAATCCTCATTAAAGGGGATCAGGCAATTGATCAAGCAATTAATCTCACCTGAAGAACGGAACAGAACAGAAGCGTTACGGAAGACACTAATAACCGGCTGATCTCGCTAACAAAGCAGATTACCAACATTAAACACTCTCACCTAGAGAGATCTTATTACTTTAATTTCCGTATTAATTACTCCTTAATCAGGTACTAACTTGACCGTTGGAGGCGGAGCTCTCAGGAGTCTCCGTTATTTTGCAGGTACAGGCGTCCGGTTCCAGTCTCGGAATTGTAACTCTCCCGCAGGACATCAGAAAACCCCGAAACAGAGGTCATGAAAGTTTCATGGGGAATATTTTGAACCATCTAGGCTATGATTTTTCTGAAATAAATATGGATGAGCTATATTTCATTATTTAATACTATTATATGATTATTGGATTAATTTTAAAAAAAAGTTTTTATTTGTCATTGCAAACAAATTATGAAAATATAGATTAATGATAATGAGGATGACGATGACGATGAGGATGATAATGACCATGAAGAGGATGATGAAATTCAAGTAGATGAAGAGTAGTAGTACCATTTATTTTTCATTCATTGTAAATTTTAGTAAAATAAATTTTTTAATCTTTCTTTGGATGTGCTAACATTTTATTATGATCATTTATAGCTTTTTTTTATTATTTTCTTTTATTTTATGAATTAGTGATCTATACTTATTTAAATTTAATTTTTCATCATCGTAACAAATTTTTAATTTCATACTTTTCAATGACAGAAAATTATATAATGAAGATGGCTAGAGATGGAATTGGAAGAAATTGAAGAAAATAATGTTCTTTTCAAGCTTATAGTTTTAGATAGAAAACTCTTTTATATTCACATTATCCAAATTTTTTAAAAAATATTTTGAAGTTAAGTAGTTTAGTAAATTAAATAAATATTTTTGGATCAATAATGTTATGACTATTAAATAATTAATAATGTCATTTTTGTTTGATTTAATGAAATCAACTTGCTTTACATATGTTATGTACAACAAAAATTATATCATGACATCAAAAATTCTTGTAATATAAATTTTTATACATTTCGAATTAATATATTAGAGGCATGTATAATGTTTTTTTTGCCTCTAAAAACCTTTTATGTCAAATTTCTATTATGCATCTAAATATCATTAGCATTAATATATAAAATTGCATCTAATTATATTTTAAGACAAAATTACATGATTGCTTCTAAATGTATATGGTATGTAGAAGCAAACAGATATAATGCCACTGAAAATATTTTGAGGCAAAATTATAAGGTTGCCTCTAAATATATATGTTATTTAGAAGCAAATTTTCATAATGCCTCTAAATATATTTAGGGACAAGATTATACGGTTTCCTCCAAAATATATTTAGGGGAAAGATTATACGATTGCCTCCAAATATATTTAGGGGCAGGATTGTATAGTTGCCTCTATATATATGGATTTTAAGAAGCAATGCATTGTATCCCTAACCCTTTAAAAAGTGGGAACTTCTCCAAATGAAAGGAATAGTGATATGAGTCACAAGTCAATGAAATTCACTATTCCTAAGTTGTAAAATTGCAAGAGTTTGACCAACTTGCAGTTAGGGGTGTTCGCGGTGCGGTTTGGATCATAAACCGCACCAGACCGCAAAAGTGCGGTTTGTAATTTTTTCAAACCGCACGTTTAAAAAAACCGCACCAAACCACAATGGTGCGGTGCGGTTTGCGGTTTAACCGTATTTTATTAAAATTGTAATTATTCTTTTAAAAACAAAACTTTTATTTCATTTTATAATTATTAGTTTATAATTCAAATAATAAACTCTTTTAATTAATCTTTAATTAACTAATAGTTAAAGATTAGCTCATATAATTTAGTTCTTCTATGGAAAATTTGACATTTGCTACCACTTAAAGCTACTGGCTTCAGATTTGCTACCTATTTAATTTTTTTTTTACTTTGCTACCACCCTAAACTGATGGTGTTAAAAATAACTACCATCTAACAACTTCTGTTAGTTTTCTCATTTTGTGGGGTCCACTCCAACGGCTAGTGGATGTTATCCCCCATTTAAACACGATTTCCCTAAACTCATCACTTCTCTCTCTGATTCTTTGCTCTGATTCTTTCTTTCTCTTTATTTTCTCATTCAAATTGCATCAACTTAAAACACAAAAACTTTGAAACAATAATTTGCGATTCAGTTGTGGGTGTTGAATAGGTAAGGGT
The DNA here is from genome assembly GCF_001683475.1 of Chenopodium quinoa. Classification (NCBI taxonomy): domain Eukaryota; kingdom Viridiplantae; phylum Streptophyta; class Magnoliopsida; order Caryophyllales; family Amaranthaceae; genus Chenopodium; species Chenopodium quinoa. Next base: position 1,541,489 of record NW_018742225.1, read on the forward strand.
TTAGGGTAGGCTGGGCATTTTTACGGAGCAATTTTTGGCGGAAAACAGGTACTTTGGTGAATATTTTGCTTCAATTTATGCAATTAATGTTGATTAACTTAGTAATTAAACTGTTAGAATCATATATTACTTAATTTACTATGTGGACAAGGATTAATTTGTAGTTTAATTGATGAACATAAATTAGGGTTCTTGACTAAAATTGAATTTGGGGGGTTTTGGCTAGGGTTGATCTTCATGAAATTTAAGTTGTTTGTTGGTATTTACATTAGTTTTTGATGTTACCATTCATTATGTTTTGGTATTTGCACGGAATTATGTCTTTGATTAGATCATCCCCCTCAAAATATAAGAACTGTGATTGTGGCATTCCCATGGCTAGGTTAACCTCTTGGACTAGAGATAATCCAGGCAGAAAGTTCTTGACTTGCAAGATTTATGATCCCAAAACAGAGACTAGGGGCTACAAGTGATTTCAGTGGTTAGATGAAGATGATGGCACGGATTGGCAAAGAGATGTGATCAATGAATTGATTCTGGACAAAAAGCTGATGAAGGGTGAGATGAGCTCACTGCAGAGGGAAGTTGAGGATCTCAGTGGGCAAAGAAGGTGATTGCTCACTGAGAATGAGAACCTCAGGGTGAAGTGAAAAGCGTTGACTGTTGACAGGAAGAAATACTCCAAGGAAGGCCATCAAAACAATGTTGGGGTAGGGGTAGTTGTTGTGGGTGTTGGCATATTTTGTGTTCTGTTCATGTTGGGTATGTTAGTTGTTGGTAAAAAGGGTTAAGTTAGTTAAGTTAGTTTTGGAGTTATGGTAGTAGGTGTTTAATGTGCTGTTATTATGTTGTAATAGTATACTCAATTGAAGTGGACAATATGATATTGTTAGGTATTGCATTTTGAATGAAAAAAGACAAGTTCAATGAAAAGACATGTTTTATGAAAAAAGACAAGCTTAAGTGCTTACATTTGACAATAAACATGATCTAAAACCATGCAAATTGAAATAGTGCATTTGTCACAAAAGATAAGTTGTTCCAAGTACCTAAGGCATACTTAAACTATCTTGAACTATTACTGACAGTAGTTCAAACATAAGTTCATAATTCACTAAAGGCAAACTAAAACTATTACATAAGTCTTCAACACACAAATTTCAAACTAGTTTGTTTTTGCCCTTAGCCTTTGATTGCTTCTTTGGGGGGATGGTTGTTGTAGTAACAAAAGCCTATATGGTTTGGTGATGAGTGGCATTTATGCCACTCTTTTATCCTTTTTCTCTAAGGATTCTCCCCTCATTTGCAATTGTTTGGCCGCAATATTACTTAGTTTTGCTTCCTCTTTTCTTTTTCCTTTATCTTCTCTTTTCTTAGTCTTCTCGCTTTGTGTTTATTGTGATTTTAATGCTTATGCTTTGTAGGAAGTATGGGGATTTTCAAGAGGAGGAAGCTAAGCTCAAGGGAAGCTGGAGGAAGTGTGATTCAGAAGAGGTTCGGCTGAACCTCCTGAAGGTGTGGCCGAACCAAGGTGTGGCCGAACCTGCTCAGTGGTTCGGCCAAACGTCGAGGCAGGGACAGGATGCAATTTGGCAATTTTTCAGGAGTGGACGAACCACATAAGTTCGACCAGACAAGGATCAGGGAGGTTCGACCGAACCTACCCATGGTTCGGCCGAACCTACCCTGTAGTCTAGCCGAACCTTCCCATTGTTCGGTCGGACCTCTCCTTTTCTCAGCTGGTTCTGTACAGACTATATAAGTCCCATCTTAGAACGTTTTGATGTAATTAGATTAACTTAGTTTTAATTTTGGGGAACTTTTAGCTTAATCTAGAGAGAGAAACACTATTAGTCTTTATTGGTAGAGAGAGAAAGTATGGTTTTCTTCATTGATGAACTTGGATTTTGAAGAAGAAGTTTGTTCAATCCTTTGTAGACCTTCATCTTCAATTAATGAGCAATCTCTTACTCTTTCTCTTTACCTTTGTTTTTTATTTTGCTTATTTGCTTTGATTTTTCTTCTTTGCTTATTAATCATGTTGATGCTTATTGATTTGATGATTGATATTGTTTTCAATATGATTTGTCAGTAGTCACCTTGCCAAGGGTGTGGGGATGGTGTAGTTGCTAATTGTTCATGCTTATAATGTTGGGGTATTGTTAATGGTGATTAAAGTCTTTGCATACTTGATATTCTTTGATATTCTTGCAAGTGCACAATACATTGTTAGTCGATTAAAGGTGAGTCTTTGCTAACAAGTAACGGAAGTTGACTTAGTTGAGATTCATTACTATCGATAGTTCTTTGATTGCACCTTCTAATATATGGTTCTAGTGTGGAAACATAGAGGCTATGTTAGGAGAAACCGTTAAACCCCGGAAGGTGGTTAGATCGGGCTTTACTTCGATATTCATGCATGTTTAGTTTACCATTGATTTACTACTTTGTTATTGCATGATCAAACGACATCTACATCTACCCATTTCCCTTGGTGCTTAGTTATATTAATTTTAATCCATCTCGTTCTTAGTTTAATCTCTTAGTTATTCACACTTCTTGTTCCGAGATAGCTTAGACTCTAGGTAATGAATGCGGTGTTTATGCATTTCTCCCTGTGGTTCGATCCCTCTACTTGCCCTATATTTGTAATAGGTTGAGTCAAGTGTTATAAATTGTATTTGATTTAGGTGTAGTTGTTTGACGACGCAATTATTCCTTTGTCATTTGGCTGCAGGCAACAGGTCTAGAGCTCTGTCCTTGGGCCTGAATCTGTTCTTCTTGGGGCTGCCTGTGCTGTTCTTGGGGAAAGGTTCTGTTGGCAATGCTCCAAGGTCCAGCCCCAACTGCAGTCTGGAAAAAATAAAAACACAACCATTTGCATCAAAATACAAAATACACAAAATGCACATACAAATGTGAAAGGAATGAGAACACGCCCTTACATTTCTCAATGCCCTTTCTGCCTTCTGTCTTCTTTGCTCCTGCAGCCATGGAGTGTTCGGAACTGGTTTAGCTGCTTTCTTTGGCTTAGTAGCTGATGGTCCTGCCTTTGGTGAATTTTTGCAGGTCTTGGCATAATGACCTAGCTGGCCACACCTTGGGCACCTTTTCTGCTTCTTCTATTAGGGCTCTTTGCTGTCAGCTCTCTTTCCCTTTTCTAGCTTCCTTTTTTTTTTTACTTAGGTCTTCCTGGAATAACCCTAACTAGAGGTGGCAGGGGTCTCCTTAGGTCTACCTTCTCCCAATGTTTTGGCCCTGGCACAGGCTTAAAAGCATCCCCATAGGCCAGCAAATAGGTTTCCCTACTATAATAGCCATCCATATAGTCATCTGGGTCAGCTCTGTTGTCCAATATACATGCAAATGCATGTACACATGGAATCCCAGTCAACTCCCAATGATAACAAGAGCACCAATGACTTGAGGCACCTTTGCAACCCGATGATGAACAACCTTTCACCGCCACTATTGGTCGGGTTCAGTATTTAATCCCGAGAGTGCTTAAAAAACATCGTATTTAATTAAATTCAATTTTTGAATAGTCCATGGTTTAGTCTTGATGTTTGGTCAAAGTATAGTTTTAATTTCATCCCAAACTTATTATTTAATTTTATTGTTTTATTATTTATTTTGGCCAAAACTTTTTATTTATTTTAGCCCAAATAAAAAAAAATCAGAAAATGGCCCGAAATTATCAATCGACACTTAAAATGCTGAACGAAATTAGGGTTAAATATAAATTTAGACGGAAATACGGACTAAAAATTCTCGCGTCACGGCAACAGTCCACCGTGTCACGGGAAACTTTCCCGTCTGACGGTGGGGTTCCCCGTGACACAGGAAACCTGCTGTGACACGGGAATTTCCGTGTCCTTTCCGCGTAAACCCTTAACGCGTTTTCTCCCCCGTTCACTAAATATTTCTCGCGTCACACAAAATGTGCACCGTGTCAAGGGAATGTTTCCCGTCTGACGGTGGGATTTCCCGTCTGACGGTGGGATTTCCCGTGTCACAGTACACTTTGCCGTGTTGCGGGATACTTTTTTAGGGTTTTTTATTATCAATTTAGGGTTCCGTATGTTCTCTCAGCACATTTTTTTCTATAAATACCTCCTCATTTCTGATTCGGGGGCATCAATTAATTCTCTATTTTTCTCTCTTCTATGCTCTAGCCTAGACACTAGCCTACCCTTATTCTTTAAAAAATCCTTCTTCAAGCACTCCCAGGAGTCCATACTTTACTCGTGGTTCTGTCTTTAAGCCAAGGCGTGAAAGGTAGAATTGTTTGAGGGTTTGGCCCCAAATCAATTCTATTTAATTTAATTTAATTTAATTATTGTTTTATTATTATTTCCTTGAAGTTACTAACTCGTTTATTCTTTTGTAGTTGCAAACAAACAGAATCAAAGTAAGAATTATGTTCCTTTTATTTCTATTATTTTTCTAACGATTTTATATTGTTGGAATTATGGTTAAATTGCTTCCAATATTAATGTTTATTCTATTATTATTATGATCACCATATTGCATGTAAAAGGGAATATGTAATTGGAAATCACGCCTAATAAGATAATTTGGACGACCGGTTTAGGTTCTTTTTTAATCTTGTTGTTTAATTAAAGTAATCACAAATATTTTAGAATTATGTGTTGCATTAATATTTAACCAATTTAGCCTAATAATAATTTGGAGCAAATTGAATCTCTGTTTGTATGCTTTTGAGTTCGCAGGAATCATTTTGTACCATCATCCCCGATCCTCCTTTCGTGGTTCCGAACATATTGAGTTAGTAATCTCATGGATTATGAATGGGGTGTAACCTTCACGGGTCAATCGTTGTTGCCTTCGTTGTCCCTTTATCGTGGTTGCCTTTTATGATCTGTGAATGGTTTACAAGTTCCTTAAAAACTTGTTGGCGGCTCCCTAATTTTCTTGCCCCTAATCATATACGTCAATTCCCACTTCCTATGAGTGCCAAACATATTCACACATGCTTTTAACGTAGGCGCACTTCGAGCGACGCCTACAATTTGGCGACTCCAATGGGGAGGACTCTTCGTTATTTATCGATTCGAGTGATCGGTATTTAATTAAGATGGATGAGACTTGAAAGATTCTTGAAAAATATTCCTGTGACTAATTTGGCATTTTTGCATATGCATAGACGTTTTAACGTCGCATTTAGGTTTGTCCCGTAGGAGAAATTTAATAACTTGATGGCGTACGAAGGAAAACAGGGTACCAGTCAGATTTTCTGAATGCCGTGCCACGACAGAATCTGCCGTGTCATGGTACAGTGCATCGTCTGACGGTGTGCAGTACCGTGGCACGGGAATCTCTGCCGTGTCACGGCAGTCCTAAAATCAGTCCGGTGGCTTGTTTTATCTTCTCACAGTCAACTTCCTTCGATTTTTCTGAAAAAACGTGTGTGTTCTGCATGCGTCTTAGCCCCGGGGGATTTAAGCTCTATCAACCCAAAAACGCTCATGGCAATAAGGGTTCATCCGAGTTATGAAATCCACCCAAACCATGGAGTCAAGTTCGATTTCATCACGAACTCGCGGAGCCGCCCGTTGGCATACACCCTCAAGGGAGGCTGCCTTGCTAACGCGTCCAAACTCTTAACCATGGTACCCTATTGACACCAAATAAACCTGACCATAGTCAAACATAGAACTTGACCTTAGGTTGCGAACTATTTTTTGCATCATTGTGCCTACGTGTTTTATGCTTGGTCGTTTTGATCCTAACCTTAACGATCTTTCTTTGTTTATGGTGGATTATTTTATGACTCACGCCACGGGAAGATCTACCGTGTCACGGAAAATTTCCACCGTGGCACGGTGGACATGAAAAAAAAAAGGAGTTTGCCGCGCCACGGGAAAATCTACCGTGCCACGGTGGATTTCCAGCAAAAAAAAAAAAATTCGCGTGCAACGTCAGCATCCACCGTGGCACGGTGAATTTCCAAAAAAAAAATAAAAAAAAAAACCCATGCCATTTCAGCATCCACCATGGCACGGGAAAGTTCACCGTTTCACGCCAATTTCCACCATGGCACGGTGGATTTCCAAAATAAAAAAAAATCCCGTGCCACGTCAGCATCCACCGTGGCATAGGAAAGTTTACCGTGGCACGGGAAAGTTCACCGTGTCACGGAAATTTCCACCGTGGCACGGTGGATTTCAAAAAAAAAAAAAAACCACTGCGTCACAGCAGCTTGTACCTTGACACGGTACAGTCTTCCGTGTCACGGTGCCCTTGAAATAAGTCTAGTTAGCTTTTTTTAAGTCTTCCATGTTAATTTGGTCCTCGTGTCAGTCATTTTTGTTATAGTTCACATGTCTAGCCATACGATCATACCACGAGTCTTATAACATCACTTAGTCACTCACGAGTCAAGTATAGTGCACACACTTTTTTATGTTCTGACTCGAGTCGTGCACCAGGTCGTTTATGATCGTATATTAGGTTCATGCACCCTTTTTTTGTCATAATAAAAAAATGAGTGGAGTTTTCTCACCTGTTTTCAAATGTCTATTTTTTTCTTTCCTTTCCTATCTTGAGCAATGAGTCAAACAATTAAGTGAATTATTTTATTTCACAGTACTTGGTCAAGGAACAAGGATAGATTAATACGGTTCGAGTCATTACCGCAACAATCTCTCAGATCTAATAGGTGTTCAAAGAACTTTGCCATCTCCATTACTCATCACCTTTCAATGGCCACTAAAGAAGATATTGAGAACATCAACAAATCCATCGAGGCACGGTCTTCCATGATGCAAACCCTTACCACTAGGGTCACTACCATGGAACAAAACAAGGTCACTGTTTCCACCCTTGACAAACTGAAGGAACAAATGAGTAAGATTTCTGAGAATTTCACTTATGTGGAACGGCCTCCCACTCCTTTGGATGTGAACGACAGACTCCCTGAAAAGTTCTCCACTGCTGATATTCCAAAGTTTAAGCCTACTTACAATCCAATATTCCATTTGAAGGCGTTCTCTGCAACCATGGCTCTTAAGGGATTGGACGTAACACTCTTCCCTACGGTGTTCCCTCTGTCCTTAGAACATGCTTGCCAACAATGGTTTTATTCCTTAGATGCCAAGCATACTGCGACTTGGCAAGATGCCACCGACAGTTTCATGAATCGTTACAAGTGTAACATTCAAACTAAAACTTCTGAACATGAACTCTCCATTCTCAAACAGAAAGAGAATGAAGGCTTCACTGCTTACCTGAACAGGTGGAGGGAAACAACTTCACTCTTGGTAGATCCTCCCAAAGAAATAGAGACGGTTCGCCTCTTTATTCAAAATCTGACTCATAATTATAGGGAACATCTCAAATTTCTTCCACTGAACACTTTCGAAGATGTATACGACATCGGCATCAATATCGAGGATGAGCTAATAAATACTGCTGGTAGTAACAATAATAAAAACTGGAAAAACAAGAAGAACGAGCATCCTTCTTCTTCGTCTTCTAAGCACGAAAATACTACCAACAATATAAGCCAAGTTGATATCAATGAAGTGTTAGCTCTTGATGCTCCATTGCCCAAGAAGAAAAGAACTTACACTCCTTTAGGAATGACTTATGATGCGGCCTTTCATCGCCTTTACGGTCAAGGCTTGATCACACCTATCAGGCCATTTCCAGAGCCAAAACCTGAAGAAAGGAGCGCCAAATGGAATCCCAATGCCCATTGCAAGTACCATCAAGGAAGGGGCCACACTACGGAGCAATGTTGGAATTTAAAGGACGTCATTCAAGACTTGGTGGATGCAAACAAACTTCCTGTCCCTCTAGGCGGCAAGAAGTAATGAACACAAGGCGTACAGCAGATCCTTCGTGCAAGATTGCATGATTTCTTTCTTATTCATTCATCTCCATTCCCCCATTCATGTCTAGCATAGGTTTTCCATTTTGAATTTTTATAAGTTTCATGTACCTTTTCCATTAATAAAATGAGCAAATTTCCTTTACATCTCGATCATAGAATTTTTCATTCATTCATTCTCAAAAAATAAAAAAAAATTAATAAAAAAAATAATTCAATTACCGAACTAAACCCAAGGTACACCAATGTCTTAAGGAACCTGTGCAACCCTGTCATTCCCTGTTATCCGTTCAATCACATTCCATTTCTTCATCAACCATTTTGAGCCTCGTCTAACGTTTGGCCTTCATTTCTTCAACCCACATTTACTTAACCCTGGGATTGGAAGATGTGTAATTGTATAACATTCAAAAAACAAGTAAAAAAAAAGGCAGCAAAGCAACAATAAAACAATGTCTAAAGGCAAGTGTTCCAATGTCTTTGATATGAACACATCTCAAATTACGTCTCTCATCGAGTGCTCGGTACCGTGCCTGAGAGACATGAATGCTAAGTGAGTGATTGACCGCATGATCTGAGATTGCCTACATTGATTTAAAAGAATGAAAAAAAAATCAAAGCAAAAAAAAAAATGTTGAAAATAAACTTGCAAAATTCAAAATTTTCAAATTCACAATTACACATCTTGGGGGCTTCTCTCGGGCCTTGAGCCTTTTACCCCTTTCTTCCTTAAACCATCAACTTAACCAAATTACAACCCTTGAAAGACCTCTTTGAGGTGTACACACACTTGTGCAAAGTTCAGTTAGAGCTACATTTGTCCTGATTCCTAACGGATACGCAGGCAACCTCACATCAAGGTGTGGCCACATTCATATTCATATCCATGCATGATCGAGTCAAAGAATATCCAATGCTTACCCCTACCCAATTAGAGCTAGGCTTGGGGGCTTGAACCCACATCATTTAGCCTATCTAGCCTAAAGAGTCATCATCTTTGACTCTTCTCACATATATTTCCATCACTATAGCCATTGCAGCCTCACTTAGTATCACATTCACACACTTCACTCACACATCCATATCCATATCAATCATCCTTCCCTTTAAGATCCCTTATCATGAAATCTTGTTTCAACACTGTGCATGCTTCATCATTTTCAAGACAACATTCATTAGAAGAAACGTTGTATATTTGCTTAGCTTCCTAACCTGAGCAATATTCATTGTTTCACGCATCACATAATGTGCTGAGAAACATTTATATATCAATGATTTTTAATCATACAAAGCATATCGTGCTTAGGTCCTTGACCTAAGCAACGTTCATTATGCAATAATCACTTTATCTGTATACGTGCTTATTAGCTTCCAGACCTAAGTGACGTTCAAGATCGTTTCTTTACACCATATATGATGCTTAGCTCCATGACCTAAGTTCATTCATCGTGTCACATGATGTAATTGTCCTTAGCCTCCTGGCCTAAGGACATGCATCATGCATACATTACTTTCAAGAAAAGAAATTCAATCCATGCGATTCATTTTGTCTTGCTCAACGAGGAAGTTCAAAACTTCTTTCCTTTTTTCGCGTCTTTTCTTTTGGGGAAGTTTAAAAAAAATTGTAGGCATATTTTTAAAATTGCATTTTTCACGTCTTTCTTTTTCGGGAGAAAGTCGGTACCCTCCACTCGTCTCATGACAAAAATGATGGAAATTTTTGCTTTTGCATTTTCGGTTGCTTGTGTCTGCACACACACACTCAAACTATACACACACAATCACAAGTCATACTCATGTCATGTCATGTCCAGTCATACTTGGTCAAGTCAGTTGGTCAATTCAATCATAGTCTATACGAGTCCCTTAGCAAATTTTATTTTGCATGTCTCAATTACAACCCACGTCTGGGGACAAGCGGACCATTTACAGCCCACGTCTGGGGACAAGCGGACCATTTACAACTAGCCCACGTTCGGGGACAAGCGGATCATCTATAGCCCACGTCCGGGGACAAGCGGACCATTTACAACCAGCCCACATCCGGGGACAAGAGGACCATTTACAGCCCACGTCCGGGGATAAGCAGACCATTTTTAGCCCACGTCCGGGGACAAGCAGACCATCTATAGCCCACGTTTGGGTACAAGCGAACCAACTACAACCCACGTTCGGGGACAATCGAACCACCATCATTTTTCGGCGCAAGGGTCTCGATACACAGAGGCTTGCAATCTCATCATCCGTCGACTTTCCTCAGGCATGGAAAGTATCATCCGGTAGGTTTTTTCAAGCTTAGAAAGCTACCAAATTCCTTAGTTGGCTTTCCTCAGGCATGGAAAGGGTTTCAACGAACGTTATCCGGTGGATTCCTTCAATCATAGGAAGCAACCAAACTCATTTGTCACCGATACACTGGTGTCAGATAAGCGTTCTAACCCTTTAATCTTTTATCTGTGGAATTAACATTTTTTGCAGATATCGGCGTATACAGAGTGATTTAGGATCGCAGAAGGTCTTAAATCATTCTCTGTCCCTATCGAGCACCTTGACTATCGTTTTCGAAACTGACATTTCTACAAACTCAGTCAAAGTGGGGGCTTTTGTAGACACCTAAAAATGTCTCCCCAAAACCAAACCCGATGATGAACAACCTTTCACCGTCACTATTGGTCGGGTTCAGTATTTAATCCCGAGAGTGCTTAAAAAAATCGTATTTAATTAAATTCAATTTTTGAATGTCCATGGATTAGTCTTGATGTTTGGTCAAGCATAGTTTTAATTTCAGCCAAAACTTATTATTTAATTTTACTGTTTTATTATTTATTTTGGCCCAAACTTTTTATTTATTTATTTATTTTAGCCCAAATAATAATAAAATCAGAAAATGGCCCGAAATTATCAATCGACACTTAAAATGATGTACGAAATTATGGTTAAAAATGAATTTAAACGGAAAAGCGGACTGAAAATTCCCACGTCACGGCAACAGTCTACCGTGTCACGGGAAACTTTCCCGTCTGATGGTGGGGTTCCCCGTGACACGGGAAACCAACTGTGACATGGGAAACCTGCTGGGACACGGGAATTTCCGTGTCCTTTCCGCGTAAACCCTTAACGCGTTTTCTCCCCCGTTCACTAAGTATTTTTCGCGTCACACAAAATGTGCACCGTGTCACGGGAATGTTTTCCATCTGACGGTGGGATTTCCCTTGTCACGGTACACTTTGCCGTTTCGTGGGATAATTTTTTAGGGTTTTTATCATTTTAGGGTTCCGTGTGTTCCCTCATCACATTTTTTTCTATAAATACCCCCTCATTTCTGATGTACGGGGGCATCAATTAATTCTCTATTTTTCTCTCTTCTATGCTCTAGCCTAGACACTAGCCTACCCTTATTCTTTCAAAATTCCTTCTTCAAGCACTCCCAGGAGTCCACACTTTACTCGTGGTTCTGTCCTTAAGCCAAGGCGTGAAAGGTAGAACTGTTTGAGGGTTTGGCCCCAAATCAATTCTATTTAATTTAATTTAATTTAATTATTGTTTTATTATTATTTCCTTGAAGTTACAAACTAGTTTATTATTTTGTAGTTGCAAACAAACAGAATCAAAGTAAGAATTATGTTCCTTTTATTTATATTATTTTTCTAAAGATTTTATATTGTTGGAATTATGGTTAAATTGCTTCCAATATTAATGTTTATTCTATTATTATTATGATCACCATATTGCATGTAAAAGGGAATATGTAATTGGAAATCACGCCTAATAAGATAATTTGGACAACCGGTTTGGGTTCCTTTTTAATCTTGTTGTTTAATTCAAGTAATCACAAATATTTTAGAATTATGTGTTGCATTAATATTTAACCAATTTAGCCTAATAATATTTTGGAGCAAATTGAATCTCTATTTGTATGCCTTTGAGATCGCAGGAATCACTTTTCACTATAAGAATCGTGTAGAGGCCAATACGGGCAAATGTGACTCCATGACTCACTTCGTACCATCATCCCCGATCCTTCTTTCGTGGTTTCGAACCATATGGAGTTAGTAATCTCATGGATTATGAATGGGGTGTAACCTTAACGGGATTATCGTTGTTGCCTTCGTTGTCCCTTTATCGTGGTTTCCTTTTATGATCTGTGAACGGTTTACAAGTTCCTTAAAAACTTGTTGGCGGCTCCCTACTTTCCTTGTCCCTAATCGTGTACGTCAATTCCCACTTCCTTTGAGTGCCAAGCATATTTACACATGCTTTTAACGTAGGCGCACTTCGAGCGACGCCTACAGAACTAGATTAAGATCATCTCTATTTTAATGATTGCATGAGAATGAGTTATTAAAGTGGAGTTTTTATGGATTGTGCTTCTTTATTCTCTTAATTTGATTAAAACTAATAGGATGCATGAGGATAAATCTTATTAGTGTAGACCTCTTTCATTGATTTGCCTAGACTATTGCATGAGAATGAATAGTTTAGGTAGAATCTTGTGTTCTTTGGCATGTATTTCATGATAATCATCATTATTCCCCTCTTTCTAATCATATTGGACATCCCCGTATCCCAATCGTCGTCTCTCTTGATTTTAATCATCATTATCTTTGCTTATTTGTAGTTTTAGTGGTCTTTATTCAAAAACCAACAAAAACATTCCCCTTTTGTGAATCAACCATCATCATTATCTTTGCTTGTTTAGCGTCTACTATTGCTTTTGTTAGTCATTTTACTTTCTTTTCTTTTTGTTTTATTAGTTTTATCATCCTTGTCATTGCTAATTGTTTGCTTAGATTTGGTGAATGATTGGAAGATCTCAAGGAGCACCCTCACATCAAATTGACCACGAGATCAACCGAACCTTGAGACAAGTCCGTAGGCTTTATCAAGACGAGGGAAGAGGTTTTGGTGATAAAGTTGATAGTGAGAGTGATACTTACTCTTCAAGTTCACAAATCGGATCAATGGCGGGACAAGAAAATGATGTTTTATTTTATGAGTTCGGAAATCCAGAGGATTATGAGCTCACGGGAGGGATTTTGCTACCCGTCACGGAAACTAACTTCTCAATCTATCCACAATATACTAGAATGGTCCAATCGGAGCAATTTTCCGGAAGTGCAAGTGAGGACCCTATTGAACATTTGGACTAATTCCTTGAATTGTGCGCGATGATGCAAACCAATGAAGTGAGCCAAGACTACATTCGTATGCACCTTTTCCGGCAATCTCTCACCGGACGAGCAAAGAAATGGCTAAAGCAAGTAAAGCCTAACACTCTCACAACATGGAGGGAGGTGGTAAAGGTGTTCTTGAAGCGATTTATCTCTGAGGAGAAGTTCGCCGAAATGAGAAGGAAAATCGCATCATTTGAGCAAGACGCCGATGAAAGTCTTGGTGAAGCATGGGAGTAATTCAAAGAGTTGGTGCAAGCGTGTCCCCACCATGAGTACAATCAAGGGTTGCTTATGCGATTTTTCTACGACGGATAAGAGCCCATGTCAAGAGCCAATTTGGATGCGGGAGCGGGTGGTCAATTAATCAAAATCCCTCAAAATCAAGTTGAAGCCACAATAGAAGAGGTAGAAAAGAATTACTCTTGGGCAGGGGGGGAGGGCTGAAGAAGAAATGCCCCAAAGAAAGGTGGTATTTACGAATTGGAGAAAGTTGATCAATTACAACATCAAATTGATCAACTAACAAAAGGGCTTTCCAAGTTGAACACGAGTGTGAATGCAAGTTCTAGCGGTGGAGCAAGCTCCTCTTAAGTTAAATCTTTCTCTTATCAAAATTGTGGAGGAACAAACCATGATACATCTTATTGTGGAGGTTTAAGCCCGAGCATGTAGCGGCATACAACACAAGGCAAGAGGGATTTTGAGGAAGCTGCGGTGGATTAGCTTGGGGACAACCACCACCCGGGTTTGTACCTCAACCTCAACAATGGAACCAACAAACTCAACCTTCCTACAACTCCAACCCTCAATATCAAAATCCACCTCCATCTCAACCCCAAAACCCAAGAGGAAGCTATCTAAGGAACAACCAATACAACAATCAAACCCAAGCACCTCAAAGAAATCATCAAGAACAAGCACCTCAAGCGGAGCTAACTCAAACTCATTTCCTCTAAGCCATGCATGCGCAAATGCAATCTTTTGGGCAACAAATGCAAGAGATAAGAGCTCACAACAAGATGGTTGATTCACAACTAGCTCAATTGGCCGAGAGAACTCCTTTCAATTCACCATCTACTCTACCCGGACAACCACAACCTAACCCATCTCACAACTCAAAACTTGATACATGCAAGGCGATCACATTGAGGTCAGGAACTTCCTATGAAGGGACAAATAAAGGGGATAGTGAGGAAAATAAGGGAGGAGAGGAGAGTGTGAATGAAAACAAGGGACGGAGGTGAGAAAGAAAAGGTTGATGAGATAGAAGGAGGTTCGGAGAAGAAGAAGCTTGGCAATGAGAAGACAATTTTAATTCCTATGGACCGGTTCCTTTTCCCGGTTAGCTTGCGGAGAGGAAGTTGAATGAAAAGTTTGCAAAATTTCTTAGTGTCATGAAGAATTTGCATATCAACCTCCCTTTTCTTGAGGTTGTTACACAAATGCCATTTTACTCCAAGTTCCTCAAAGATATTCTCACCAACAAGAGGAAGCTCAATGATGAGCTTATCACCCTTCCACATCAAGTGAGTGCTCTTGTCCAACATAAGATGCCCAAGAAGGAAAAAGACCTGGGAAGTTTCACTTTGCCGGTGAAAATTGGGAACATGGAAGCTAGGGACGCCTTAGCCAATCTTGGAGAAAGTGTTAGTTTAATCCCTCTATCCATTGCTCAAAAACTCAATATAAAGATGATCCCTACAAGGAAGAAAATTCAATTGGCCGATCGGTCGGTGAAATTACCTTGTGGAGAGCTTGAGGATTTTCCAATTCAAGTGGGACACATCTACGTGCCTTGTGACTTTGTAGTGATGGATATGGAGGAAGATGTTAACACTCCTTTGATTTTGGGACGTGAAGCTCTTAAAACTTTGGGGGCGGTCATCAATTGCAAGAACAACACCATTACATGTGAGGTGGCCAATGAGAATATTGTCTTTGAGTTTTCTAAGTTGCTCAAGACCCCCATGGTTTAAAAATGCTATAGAGTTGATGTTGTGAATGAGGAGCTAGATCGCTTGGGGAGGGTCATGATGAGGCCTCGATCCAATGATAGAAGCTCTTACATGCAAAGAAGAATTCCACTCTCAAGAGGCTAAAGAGTTTGTCATGGCAATGGAGGAATCCTCGAAGGAGAAGATTGAACAAAAAGTTGAGATCGAGCTTGAGTCCAAGGAGGAGAAATTAGAGGAGAGTTATAAGCCTCCTCCCAAGGTAGACCTCAAGCCCCTTCCCCGTTCTTTGAAATATGCTTTTCTTGATAAGGAGGGAAAATACCCTATTATTGGCAATGCTACCCTAGATGGTCTTAATTTGGAAAAACTTCTTGATGTTTTGAGAAAATATAAGGATGTGATAGGGTATAACATTGATGATATCAAAGGTATTAGCCCTTCTATATGCATGCATCGTATTCATCCTGAAGACGATCATTCCACCTCCATTGAACCTCAAAGAAGGTTGAACCCCAACCTTCAAGATGTTGTGAAGAAAAAAATTTTGAAACTACGTGAGGTGGGCATCATCTATGCTATCTCCGATAGCAAATGGGTTAGCCCGGTTCATGTAGTTCCAAAAAAGGGTGGGATGACCACAATAAAAGGTGAAGGGGGAGAGGAAATCTCCACCCGGACGGTGACCGGGTGGAGAATGTGTATTGATTATAGGAAAATTGAACAAAAACACCAAGAAAGATCATTTTCCTCTCCCATTCATGGACCAAATGCTTGAGAGGCTCTCTCAACATGCTTTCTTTTGTTTCTTGGATGGGTATTCTGGATTCTTCCAAATCCCTATCCATCTAAACGATCAAGAGAAAACTATTTTCACATGTCCATATGGGACATTTGCATACCTAAGAATTCCATTCGGTTTTTGAAATGCTCCTTCTACCTTTCAAAGATGCATGACCTCCATTTTCTCTGAGATGCTTGAAAAAGAAATTGAAGTTTTCATGGATGATTTTAGCGTTGGTGGCTCGTCTTTTGACACTTGTCTTTTTAACCTTGAAAAAGTTTTGAAAAGGTGTCAAGAGACGAGTTTGGTTTTGAATTGGGAAAAATGCCACTTCATGGTCGAGGAGGGCATTTTCCTCGGCCATAAAGTTTCAAAAAATGGCATTGAGGTTGATCCGGCCAAAGTTTCGGTGATTGAGAAATTTCCCCCTCCTACTTCTATCACAAGAGTACGAGCTTTTCTTGGGCATGCCGGTTTCTACCGGATATTTATCAAAGACTTTTCATCAATCGCCAAACCTTTGACCGAATTACTCAAAAAGGATGTTGCTTTTAACTTCAATGAGGCTTGCCTTAAAGCATTTCGTAAGCTCAAGGAAGCTCTCATTTCCTCTCTTGTTGTGCAAGCTCCGGATTGGAGCTTGCCTTTTGAGCTAATGTTCGATGCAAGTGATTTTTGCAGTGGGTGCCGTGCTTGGACAAAAGAAAGAAGGAAAATCATGTGACATCTACTATGCAAGTAGGAATCTTGATGAAGCTCAAAAGAACTATATAACAACAGAGAAGGAAATGCTAGCGGTTGTTTTTGGCTTTGATAAGTTTAGGTCCTATCTTATTTGCTCTAAGGTGATTGTGTACACGGATCATATTGCGGTGCGATATCTCATGACTAAGAAGGAATCAAAGCCTCGCCTAATCCGTTGGGTTCTCTCTCTTCAAGATTTTCACATGGAAATGAGGGACAAAAAGGGAACGGAGAACTACGTACGTTGTGGATCATTTGTCTAGGATACCTTTTGAGAACAAAGATGATGTACCAATCAATGATGAGATAGGATTTGAAGCTCTCATGGCTATGGCTTCAACATGTAGCCCTTGGTATGAAGACATTACTAATTATCTTGCTTAAGTCACTCCCCCAGAGTTTTCTTCTCAACAAAAGAAGAGGTTTTTCAAGGAAGTGAGGAGATATTTTTGGAACGACCCATACTTGTTCAAATAATGCGGAGATGGACTTTTTCAAAAATGTGTTCCGGATCATGAAATCAAAGGAGTTCTTGAGCATTGACATTCACTACCATGTGGAGGACATGGGGCTGTTGATAAGACGGTGGCAAAAATCTCTCTATCTCTATTGTGGTGGCCAACGATGCATAAGAATGCCCACAAGTTCGTTTCACAATGTGATAGGTGTCAAAGGAGTGGTGGCATAACCAAAAGAGATGAAATGCCTCAACAAAATGTCTTGGAAGTTGAGCCCTTTGATGTATGGGGAGTGGACTTTATGGGGCCTTTCGTTTCTTCTTGTGGAAATCTATATATATATTGGTAGCGGTTGATTATGTGACGAAATGGATTGAAGCCATACCCTCACCTACAAATGATCACAAGGTTGTGCTTAAGATTCTAAAGAAGATCATTTTTCCTAGGTTTGGGGTTCCGAGGGTGATAATTAGTGATGGAGGCTCCCATTTCACCAAAAAGCAATTTGAAGCTCTTCTCAAGAGGTATGACTTTCATCACAAGGTTGGATTACCTTACCACCCTCAAACTCAAGGACAAGTGGAGGTCTCAAATCGTGAAATCAAAAATCTTCTTGAAAGGATGGTGAACAAATCAAGGAAAGATTGGTCTCTCAAACTTGATGACACAATATGGGCTCTTAAGACGGCGTAAAAGACTCCAATCGGCACGACCCCCTATAGGTTGGTCTATGGAAAGGCTTGTCACTTGCCGGTTGAGTAAGAATACAAGGCTTGGTGGGCCATCAAAGAACTCAATATGGATTTATCGTTGGCCGGTGAGAAGAGATTGCTTAAGCTCAATGAACTTGAAGAGCTTAGAGATGATGCTTATGAGAGCTCAAGGTTATATAAGGAGAAGACCAAAAAGTGGCATGACCAACATATTCGAAACAAGAGCTTTAAGGTTGGAGACAAGGTTTTGCTTTTCAACTCAAGGCTTCGTTGGTTTCCGGGTAAACTCAAGTCCAAATGGTCGGGCCTCTTTGTGATATCAAAGACTACTCCTTATGGCTCCTTTGAGTTAGATTCGGAAAGCAACAAGTTTATGGACAATGGTCATCGTTTAAAGCATTACTTTTGCAAGGAAGAAGTTGGTGTCATCGAATGTATAATGCTTGATCCTTTGGATCCCAAGCCTCCCCCTTGAAGAATTTTCCTCATGGTCAAGCTAGTGACCTCATAAAGAAACGCTTCTCGAGAGGCAACCCGAGTTTCTAACTCTTTTCTATTTTTTTTATATATATTCCGATTTCACTTTCTATTTTGAATTTGAATTTTATTTTTCCCCTTTTGGTTGATAGGTGTTTGGATGATGAAGGAGTAAAGGTTTTTCTATATCGCAGATGAGAGAAGAAAGAAATTGAAGTTTGCTCTACGCGACCTTGTGCGCGACTTCTGTGCTGGCCCGTAGTGAAAAGTATGCGGGCGCGCAGCTCTGTCAGAACCCGCACACTTTTATTCAAAATTAGAGATTAGGGACAGAAGGTTTACGCGACCCTGTGCGCGACCTCTTTGCGGGCACGCAGGGAAGGGTGTGCGGGCGCGCAAGCATTGTCAAAACCCGCACACTGTTGTTCAGAATTGGAGATTTGAGGCAGTGAGTCTGCGCGACCTAGTGCGCGACCCTTGTGTGGGCGCGCAGATTCCTGTGCGGGGGCGCAGAGCTGGGAAAATCGGGGTTTAAGCTCTTCTTCCCCATTTCACCCTCGTATTTTCGCAAGCCCTATTTCATGCTCTCTTCTCTCTCCTAACAAACTCAAACTCTAACCCTTCAATTTCAACAATTTCTCACAAATTCCATTGATTTTCCTTCTAATCCATCAAAATTTTTCACTCTACTCACAATATTACCCACTTTCTCTCTCCAAATTACCCAAAAATCCTCCATTTTTATGGTGTGCAAGCTTGGTTGAAGGTGGTGTTCTTGAAGGTTCTTAGTGATGTTCAAGCCTCTACTAAGTGTCGTTTCTTTTGTTTTGGCTCGCTTTTCAAGCTTGGAAATGGAGATGAAGGATGTTAAGGGGAAAATCGAGCCCCATCGGTGAGATTGCATAATTTATTTTGTCTTCATTTCAAGCGGCATTTGGTGAGACCTTTCCTCTCTTTTATTTTCTTTTTCTTTGGGTGTTTAGCTTAGGTTTAGCTTAGGAAGAAGTTGAATGGTTCGAGGATGTTTGCTTTTGGTTCTATGGAACCAGGGATCGTTGATGTTGTTATCGAATGATCACTTGTATAACGATTGGGGATTTAATTGGATTATATGCCTCGTGTGTGAACCTTTTTTTATTTCTTCCTCTTTCTTTTGTTTTGTTTTCCCCTTTTTGTGTTACAAGCAGAATTATGACAATTTGAAATGATTTTTGATTTGTAATTTGCTCACTCTTTTAGATTGGTTTGCCTCTCTTGACGATGTGTCTTTGAATGCTTATCTTCCTAGTTGATGAGGGTTTACACGGTTTGAGAATGCTTAGGGTTGAATTAGACACGTTGTAAGCTAAGGTAGCCCGGTTTAGAACTTTTGAGGATGTTTGAACCCCTAATCCACGGGAAAATGGTAAGATGGTGTTGCTCTCTATGGTGGATAGGATTCCCTTGGTTGGTATTTTCTATATTTCATATCCCGTGTGAGCGTCATTTGTTCTAGCCTTCATCATTCTTGTGAGCGGCATTTTGGATCCTTAACTATGCATATCTTAATCTTTGTGTTGGCGTCTTGCTCCCAAGATCGTGACCATATAACTCTACAGGAGGAAGAGGGCCTTTCTTCTCATTTTTTTCTTTGCTTTCTTTGTGTTTTGTTACAAATTTGGTTTTCATTTTTGCATCCACCCACTTGCTAACCAATTTGAGCCTTATTTCCCCTTTCTTGGCTTAGCCATATTACAAACCTATCGGCCTATGTTCTACCAACCCTTGTAGTTAGTGAAGCATTGGCTTGTGAGGTTCGAGTTTGATAATGTTGAAATTGAGCAAGAAAGTTGTGTAATTTAGTTCAAGTAAGGTTTTGAAAGATTATTCATGAAAAGAGTATGCAAAAAAGTTTGGCAAGAAAGTTGAAACTCATGAAAACCAAAGAAAAAAAAAGTGAAGGAAATGAAAAGGATTGAAGTAATGTGGTGTGGTTTGTTTTGAAAGGTTGTAAGTTTGAGAATAGGTTCAATTCTTAGGATGTTCTTGAGAGATGGCCACTCTTATGCTTCACTTAGGAATTTCCACCAAAATTTTCAAATTGTTTCCCAACCTTAACCCCTAGCCATGACATTACAACCCTAATTAAGACCCTTGGATTTTAGAGGGGCGTGGTCAAAGAACGGTGGAGGGAGATAGATTTCAACCCTATGGAGAGATTATGCATAGTTGAGATGTGGAGATGACCTTATGATTCTACATAAAAATTTCTTTTTCCGGTTCCCTCGAGGAATCATAAGGAGCTAGCTAAGGGATGAATTGAAGCTAGTGGAGAGAACACGGACCGTCTTGGTTGGGGCTAGGGCGGAGAATGAAATCATTGGATCTCTATGCTTAGCTTAGGTTTGTCTTTTTCAACCTTGAGCATCCTGGAACATGTTTTCCCTCTTTGAATTGAGAAAGATAGGTATCCTTTGGTGCATTTATTTGCGTGTGAGTCGAAATGGACCATTTCATTACCTTGAGGCTTGATTGGTTTTGCTAAAACCTTATCATGTTATGTTTGTTGTGTTTGTCTCTTTGTTCCTGTTTTCCTTGATTGAGGACAAGCAAAAGGCAAGTGTGGGGGACTTTGATGAGTGGCATTTATGCCACTCTTTTATCCTTTTTCTCTAAGGATTCTCCCCTCATTTGCACTTGTTTGACCATTTTTTAAGCATTTTTACTTAGTTTTGTTTCCTCCTTTCCTTTCTCTATTGTCTTCCTTTTTCTTAGTCCTGCCTTCTCTTTATTTTGATTTCCATGCTTGTGTTTTGTAGGTATAATGTGCCGAAAGAAAGAGGATTTCAAAGAGCCAAGATAAATTTTCTACGCGGGCTACTGTGCGGCTACTGCGGGGGCGCGCACCCTTGGCTGTACGGGCGCACAACCCTGTTAGAACCTGCGCATCCAAGCTGAAGAAACTAAGACAAACCAGAGAGTTTGCGAGACCTATTGTGCGACCTCTGTGCGGGCGTGCGGCCTGCTGCGCGGGCGCGCTTGATTTACTCGTACCCTCAAGTTGCGGCCGTGCACTATGCAAAGAGGGCGCACACTACTACTGCGCGGGTGCACAAATTTCGTGTGCGGGCGCGCACCGCTGGGTTTCTGATTTCTTTGCGCCTTGTTGCCCAAGTTTCTTTCTTTTAGGGGAGCCATATATATACAGACGGGACTCTTTGTAATAAAGGACACTTAGTTCTAATTCCATAGAATATTAGCCTAATCTAGAGAGAGAAAGTAGATTGTTATTCAAGCATCCTTTATTGTATTCAACTTTGCTTAAGTTTTAATCTTCAATCAACCAACCAAGAATCCAAGTTTTCATCTTTCATTAATCCTTTCTTTAGTAGTATCTTCTCCTTTCCTTTAGTTTTATTTATTTATTTTATTGTTGCTAATTCTTGTTAATCTTATTAGTTCATCTAGTTGTTATTAATTTCGTTGATTTTAATCATGTTTTGTTTTGAGTTTCTTGAGTTTATTTCTAGTTTTGATATTATGTTTAATCTCCCTTCTCTAGGCTAAACTTTTAGCTAGGGGAAGGGGGTGGAAGATGTGAGTTGATATTGGATGAATGATACTGGTTGGATTGAACTTATGCCATAAATTGATGAAAGACATGATTTTTAATAGCTTGAGATTATTGTTGCACTCTATTTGATGTTTTCTAGTTTAAATGCATGAAAGTGATTTGAACTAGATTAAGATCATCTCTATTTTAATGATTGCATGAGAATGAGTTATTAAAGTGGAGTTTTTATGGATTGTGCTTCTTTATTCTCTTGATTGCATTATAACTAATAGGATGCGTGAGGATGAATCTTATTAGTGTAGACCTATTTCATTGATTTGCCTAGACTATTGAATGAGAATGAATTGTTTAGGTAGAATCTTGGGTTATTTGGCATGTGTTTCATGATAATCATCATTATTCCCCTCTTTCTAATCATATTGGACATCCACGTATCCCTAGCGTCGTCTCTCTTGATTTTAATCATCATAATCTTTGCTTATTTGTAGTTTTAGTGGTCTTTATTCAAAAACCAACAAAAACATTCCCCTTTTTACTCTTGCATTAGTGAAAATTGATGTTGAATGAGTGAGCTTCCTTAGTGGTTCGACCCTTTACTTGCCCCTATACTTGTATTAGGGTAGTTTAGGTATATAAATGATTAATTTGATTAAGTTAGTTGTTTAACGACTTATCCAATCCCTATCTAATCCCTATCAGCTTAACCTCATAACAATCCCCTCTTGACACCTGGACTATACAGTGTCGGGCTACAGGTTCCATTCTCTCAAAAGTTTTAGTGACATATGGCATGTTCTTACATTCAATCTTATGGACTGACTTCCATTTTTCACTATTTCTTTTCATCATATACTTCCTCAACCATTCCATCTGAGTTAGTATAGGTTTGTCCCTAGCATCCTTGATGACAGCATTAAAGGTTTCACGAAGGTTGTTTAAGATTATGTTTGATTTACAGAAAATGCATGTCTAGTCCAGTGTTCTGGTGGGATATTGGCTAAGTAATCATAAGCATCTTCTGATAGAAAGTTTATAGACTCCATTGCAACCTCAAAATGAAACTACCATATGGAAAAAAAAAATCCAAATAAACATAAATAAGCATAATGACATCCAAAACAGATTTGTATGAGTTATCTAGCTTTAATAAGTAGTACATACCAAGGTTGTTGCCATAGCTGCATTCCAAAATAACTCCTTGAACGTTGAGTCAGTGAATTGAAGCTTGAAATTAGCCTAAATGTGCCTAACACAGTTCTTCTCAGCTAATGGCATGACATCTTGGAAGGCTTCAAGTAACCCCTGTCAAAAAGAACACTCAAGTCAGAATTGTAACAAATGCTTGTGTTTACATTATGGAAATTATTTTAGGGTGAATAACTCACCCTCTGTCTGTCTGACATGAAAGTCAGCCCTAAACCACCATGGCAGTCACCAAAATCTTTCTTCAAACACTCAAGGAACCAACCCCAAGTTTCTTTGTTTTCAACTTCAACTGTGGCCCAAGCAAAAGGGAAAATCTGGTTATTGTCATCTTCGGCAACTACAACAAAAATTTACCCTGGATAGGCCTCTTTTAAATGGCAACCATACAATCCTATGAGGGGCCTACACCCTCTATTAAAACCTGTCTTCAAAGCTTGTACATACACATACATTCTCAGAAACAGGGGAGGTTCTGGTCTGTCTATTCCCTCCTCAATAGCAAACACACTACTCCCAGGATTATGCTTGAGTAATGCCTTACCATAATCCCACACCCTACTATATTGCTCTGAGGCAGAACCATATATCATCAGCTTTACTCTAGCCCTAGCTAACCATGCTTGAGAGTACCCTACACTCACTCCTAGGTCACTGAGAACCCTTGCCCTAAAATTGTTAATTTTAGGGTTTGGGTTGCTTCTCCATTCTTCAACATACTTCTCTACCAAAAACTCATATGTGACACATGCATTCATCTTAGATCTCATACACTTGTGCTTTAATATAAGCTCCTTAATTTGCCAAGCAGAACTGTCATAAATCCTCCTTGCAGAGACCTTGAAATTACACTTCCGTACTTCGTCACTACACTTACCCAACCCTAGACTGCTTCTCTTGGGGTTCTACACACAATTACACCTTTTTCTACAGAAAATAGTTATCCTTTCCCCTCCGTTGTGTAGATAATAAAACTCATATCTATTCTCAATAGCATGTACTCTCAATGCCTTCCTTAACACCCTACTACTGCTAAACATTTGCTTCTGCTGAAGAACAATTGGCTTCTTAAAGTCAAAATCCTCTCTAAACCAGGGGCTTTCATCTACTTCCTCATCTGATCCATGCAGACTTTTTAGCTCATCTGAATCAGTTCCCTCCTCCTGCAACACAAGATCCTTGCAGCCTATATCCTTCACAAGTTGACTAAGCTCCCCATCTTTGTCTTCTTTCTGATGTTAGCAAATGTCCTTCCCTTTGGAATAAATAACATCCTAACATGATACTAGTAATTAATATAATATAGGAAAATTTGACATTTGCTACCACTTAAAGCTAATAGCTTCAAATTTGCTTCCTATTTAATTTTTTTTTTTACTTTGCTACCACTCCAAACTGATGGTGTTAAAAATAACTACCATTTAACGATTTCTGTGATAGAAGTTGATAGTGGGCCCCACCTTAGGTAACTAACTCCCTTTCTAACTTTCTCTCTCCCCGTTTTTTCCCCTTCTCTCTCTACCTTCTCTCATTCAATGCTCTGACCTCCATTATTGACGACGAATTTAACCATTTTTTTTACCCAATTTAACCTACATTCTCTCTTTCTCTCTCTATCGGTATCCTTCTTTGTTTCTATCTCTAACTTATCCTCAGATCTGGTTTTCTGTTTTGCGTGAAAGTAGTTGACTGGAGGAGGAGTTCCAACTGGGTGAAGTGGTTTGTCATCACCATTGCTGAAGTGGAAGTGCAAGAATCTTCTTTTGACAGGTAAGAGCTCCTTTTGTCTACTAGGGGACCAAGAATGAAGGTTGATTTGCAAATAATTGAAGAAATATAGGGCAATTTTGGCAAAAAAGTAGTAGTAAACCCTAGAATATCGAGCTTTACTTAATTTAAGCCTAATTATTTAATTTTCCTGCAATTAAATATGAATGTGTGTGTAAATAGTCATGTGTTGTGCTTTATTTGGTTGTAATTGTTAGTTTATGCACAGGTGTACATGAATTTTTAATTGCTTAATATTCTTTGTGTATGTGCTTTATTGTAGAATAATGGATGGTGATAATGAGAATGAGGACATTAAGATTAGATTGTTTGGTGGGTTTATTGCAAAACAAAGAAAAGGGAAAGAATAGTGGGTGTATGAAGCTGGGTTTACTTATTGGAAGCATGATGTCCCACTGTCTTCTATTGATGTAGCATACCTAAGGTATATATGTGCACAAGGGTTTGTTGAGATGTGTTGGGATGCCCCTAACATTTTCAGTATATGGCATAAGGAGAAGGGAAAGACATGGACTAATTAGAAAAGGAGGATTGATACTGAGGAAGATGTTAGGGGATTCATAGAGGCCAAACACAGGGATGGGTATCTAGAGCTTTTTCAAACAGTGGGGCTAGAGGAGTGGGACAGGTATCACCCTAGATCTGGAGCTATAACATTGGAGCAGGACTTTTCAAACTCACCCAATTCTAATCTAGCTGGATCATCCAACCCATCATATTCAGCCCAAACTGGCATTGGATCACAGCCATCCCAATCAAACCCATCACAACCCCACCCATCTCAAACTAGACAATGCTCCAATGTGAAAAACCTCTTCATTAACTAAAATAGGCCCAGGCCTTAGTATTGTGCCAGTTGTAAGGAGAAGTCCTAGGTTTAGCAAAGCTTCTCAAAGTCATCCTGCCATTAATAAGCTACCTCTGTCACAAATACGATCTACTAGCCAAATTAAGCCTGTTGTAGGAGGAAGTTGTTTAAGGGACATGAATCTGAATCTGGGTCAGGTTCTTCCACTTCTGATGTGAGTGATTTAGAGATTGGCTAAGAAGAAGGAGAAGAAGATTTACGCAACAGTGACTAGGAAGATGAAGAGTTATTTAGACAAACATGCAAGGGTTTATTAGGGGAGCTACAACAGTTAGCTGAGTACAAGGATCAAAAAGAAGACAAAGATGGGGAGCTCAGTCAACTTGTGAAGGATATAGGCTGCAAGGAGGAGGGAAGTGATTCAGATGAGCTGAGAAGTCTACATGGATCAGATGAGGAGGTAGATGAAAGCCCCTGATTCATAGAGGATTTTGACTTTAAGAAGCCAATTGTTCTTCAGCAGAAGCAAAGCTTTAGCGGTAGTAGGGTCTTAAGGAAGGCATTGAGAGTACATGCTATTGAGAATAGATATAAGTTTTATATCTACACAATGGAGGAGAAAGGATAACTATTTTCTGCAGAAAAAGGTGTAATTGTGTGTGGAACCCCAAGAGAAGCAGTCTAGGGTTGTGTAAGTGTAGTGAAGAAATAGGGAAGTGTAATTTCAAGGTCTCTTCAAGGAGGATTTATGACTGTTCTGCTTGGCAAATTAAGGACCTTAGATTAAAGCACAAGTGTATGAGATCTAAGATGAATGCATGTGTTAAATTTGAGTTTTTGGCAGAGAAGTATGTTGAAGAATGGAGAAGCAACCCAAACTGGAAAACAACAGTTTTAGGGCAAGGGTTCTCAGTGACCTAGGAGTGAGTGTAGGGGACTCTCAAGCATGGTTAGCTAGGGCTAGAACAAAGCTGATGATATATGGTTTTGCCTCAGAGCAATATAGTAGGGTGTGGGATTATGGTAAGGCATTACTCAAGTATAATCTTGGGAGTAGTGTGTTTAATGTTGTGGAGGGAATGGACAGACCAGAACCTCCCCTGTTTCAGATAATGTATGTGTGTTTACAAGCTTTTAAGACAGGTTTTAATAGAGGGTGTAGGCCCCTCATAGGATTGGATGGTTGCCATTTAAAAGGGGCCTATCTAGGGCAAATTTTGGTTGTAGTTGCCAAAGATGGCAACAACCAGATTTTCCCTTTTGCTTGGGCCACAGTTGAAGTTGAAAACAAAGAAACTTGGGGTTTCAAGAATCCTAATTTATGTTCATCAATTAAACTACAAATTAGTCCATGTCCACATATTAAATTAAGTAATACATGATTCTAATAGTTTAATTACTAAGTTAATCAACATTAATTGCATTAATTGAAGCAAAATATTCACCAAAGTACCTGTTTTCCGCCAAAAATTGCTCCGCAAAAATGCCCAGCCTACCCTAAACCCTTACCTATTTAACACCCACAACTGAATCGCAAATTATTGTTTCAAAGTTTTTGTGTTTTAAATTGATGCAATTTGAATGAGAAAATAAAGAGAAAGAAAGAATCAGAGCAAAGAATCAGACAGAGAAGTGATGAGTTTAGGGAAATCGTATTTAAATGGGGGATAACATCCACTAGCCGTTGGAGTGGACCCCACATAATTTGAAAACTAACAGAAGTTGTTAGATGGTAGTTATTTTTAACACCATCAGTTTAGGGAGGTAGCAAAGTAAAAAAAAAATTAATAGGTAGCAATTCTGAAGTCAGTAGCTTTAAGTGGTAGCAAATGTCAATTTTCCTATCAGTAGACTAAATGCATACAGGAATGAAATAGATCTTAGACGCAATCCAAGGATGAAATGGACATGTGCAGTTGGGCTAGGATTTCATAGATGTGTTGTTGAGCATAATTAGCTACAAATAAAACAAGATGAAGATGATTAAGAAATAGTTTGACAAGTAACCAAAGTAATATATACGTTAAGCAGTCTAATATAATGATTGGATTAATGTGGCCAGGTGGCACTTTGATAAAAGTCATAAGATGATATCAAAATCTTATATCAAAATTGCAATGTATCTGAGCTAAGCTTTTGATATTCTAAATGGAGAAGATATTAACAAGCTTTTGAGATTATTATTTGATTAGTTAGGTTTGTTCAGTGCCTCAGCGGTAAATTCAGCCGAGTTATTTAGACATACTCATCTTGATTGGTGACTGAATTGAATGATGTGAAGTATGTTATAGTGAATTTGTGATTTGTTGAGAGCATAGGATGTTGATGTTCGATTTTGTGAGCTTGAAATTCGAATTTTTGTTGCCACTTTCGATTGATATGCAAAACTGTGGCACTTGTAAAGTGAAATCTGGAAACTGGAAACGATACGAAATAAGTTTGTATGACAACTTGAACCCTGACATCAAAATCTGATCTTATTATGCAGGATTCTGGATGAAGCTCACGCTTCATATGTGGAATCAGTGCCCTTCAAAAGCATTGCTGCATTCACACTATTTCGCAATTAGTAGAGTTACTATATTGTACGAGTGATTTTTTTTAATATTTCTAACCGAAACTAATTGTATGTGATTTGAGAGTTCAGGTCTACAAGGCTACAATTCCCCCATTTGATTTTGTTAATTAAGCAAATTTTAAATATTTTTTTTTACTTTGGATCTTGGTATTTTATTAAAAGAGTTGATTTAAGGGCTAATTCAAGCAAACTATATGCATGTTACATTAGAGGTTCCTTAAAAAAGGAAAAAAAAAGTTACATTGAAGTCTTGGAAAACCCCGTATGTTTCTCTTAAATATTTCTTTCCTTAACTTTGGTTTTCTCTGTTGGGAGACAAGCATCTACAGGCTAACTAATTTAGGAATTCTTATAATGCGACATCTACACGTTAAGAACTCATCAACAAACTTCTTGATATGGTGTGTGAGCTTCATCTTGCATTTTGTGGTTGGAAGAAGATAAACCAGTTTAATTATGAGGTATGCATATTTCAATTACATTATCCCTCTGTTTTGATGATTTATAGACAACTATTATTATTAAGATGAAGCATGTTTTATTATCTTCAATTATTCTAAAAGTTTATATTGAGATAAATATTATAAATCTCATATAACTGGTTTTCTTTGTGTATAAATCACAAACTTTATTCTAAGAGAAGCATATAGATAGTGTGAATGTACAATGTTGCTTATTTTGCTAGTTTTTTGTAATATTACGATCATAGGTTTGGGCATTTATAGAATTAAGTTTTGAGCTTTTGAATTGTTGATTTGCTGAAACTTTAATGTCATAGGTTTTGTTTTAGTTAATGGCATTTGGCAATATTGGATTTAAAAAAGTATGGAAGCCATCGATTTATGCTTACCCAGCATAAATTTGTCAACTTTACTAGCTAAAACTGCATTTCCAAGCCTAAATTTGAGACCTTTTGATCCATTATTGCTTAGGAAGTCTAAAATAGTAAAATGTGTTGGAATGGTATGCAAGGCTTACAAAATATTGCACATATGAGAACAATAAGTTGGGTTGATTGTGTGTTGTTGATTATGAATTGGGTCTATGGATGACGAATCAACATCTGGAAAATGAGGGGTCTACGGATGACGGATCAAATTTGGTGAACAATAAATTGCTGGATTTTTCTTTTGATTGCTGTTTTTATAGGATGTTAATTTATTTAATCAATGTTATTTTGTGCTGAGTTTGAGTTATTTTGATGATGTTATTAGAATTAATAGTATGTATATTGCTCATTTATTTTGGAATTGCTGTTTTTGTCATTGATGTGATTTGTTGTTTGGGATATACAGCAAGGGAGAACGGACACAAGCTGGAGGAGGAGAATAAGAATGCTTTGGAGGATTCCAAAACCGAGGTAGCTGTTCAGAGTATTGAAGCGTCTGTTGATGATCAGGCAAGTGGTGAGGAAGGCAATAAAGAGGTGGTTCCTCAAGAAGTCACGAGGTAACTGAAACTGAACCTGTGTGGTTACTGAGGATGAGGAGAAAATTGATGCCAAATATGGTGATTTGGAAGAGAAGGCTGTTGAGATACGTTCATCTGATAATGCTCCATTGGAAGGTGTGGAAACGACTGCCTATGAAGGTGCAAAACAAGGTGATGTTGTGATTGAGCAACAATAATATCCTGTTCTGGTAACAAAAGCATGACTCGGAGGATTGAGATTCCGAATTATAAGGTGACTTTGAGTAGCTTTTCTTTGTAGCATTTATTACTTACTCTGTATTATTTGACTGGAATGAGTGATCATGTTTTAGTATTACTGGAATGAGGTTGGTCATTAATTCATTATTTCTTAATTTTACCTAAAACAGTATTCAACTTTGATAGGATTAATTGAGAGTAGTTATTTGTTCACAAAACAAAACAAAAAAGAAAAAAAAAATAGTTAACTTGCTGATGAATTTCATTGATGATCCTGCAATGTTTCAGGTTGGAGTTCTCATAGGACAACATGGAGATATGATAAAGTATCTACAGTTGTATTCAGAGGCTAGGATTCAAATCACAAGATATGCAGAAGCTGATCTACGATCTGCAACTAGGCCGGTTGAACTTGAGGAGACACTTCAAAGTTTAAACTAGGCTGAGAGTCTGTTAAAGGATGAAGTACGGTTGTTGCAAAAATTATTATGTTTTCCTTTGTTTAATTTTTTTACAGGTTTTATTGATCAATTAAGCTTTTTAATGAAAAGCATGGTAAAATTTCCTGTAATCTAGCAGTTTGTGTGAGCTCAAAGTTGGATCTGTAGAAAATTGCATTTAGCCATGATAATACACTTACACTGGCATTATTACATTCAAAGAATGCCCAATATTCAGGCTGGATGAGGATGCTGTACTGGCTGAGCTGTAATATGATAAGTGATGACCAATGACTGCTGTCCAGTATATTAGCGGAGACATTTTCGCAAGATTTTAAATTTTGTCTATCTAAAGCCAGAGGAATAGTTGATCCTCACTCCTCACCTGTTGGAAATTGACAATAAATGAAAGTTTCAGACTAATTGTAGTGTGTGCATGTGCCTAATTGCTATGGGTCCCCTCCATGCGCTCCCTCTCATATTTGTAGATTTTTTTTTTTTTTTGGCAAGCTGACGCTGGAGGCTCACCATCCCTTGTGCCTAGGGGTTTTACTGCTGCTATTACTTCTGGATCATTAGAAAATGAGATACATGTTCCCGCTGAAGAAGTAATTTAAGCTTTACACTCCTCCCCCCCCCCCCCCCCCCCCGAGTAATTCTTAATTGTATAACTACTTTAAAATGAATAATCTATGTAAAAGAAATTCAATTTTGAGTATTCGAAACTCGAAAGCTAAGATTGGGAGATGATAGCCTGTGAAATCTATGAAAATATCAAAATCACGTAAATCATAATAGCAAACATATTCATTGTGCACTGTAGGGATATAAATATTATTTCTTGCTACTTTGTCCTTTTTTTTCCAGCTTTTCTTCTTTGCCCCATGTCCCTTTCTTTCTCCTTTATGTTTTCATCTCAATCCCTAACTTTTCAAAATTGCTGATTTCAGTCTAAAATCCTTTGAAGAATCTGATTTTTGGGAGAAAATGGTTACCAAGGATGACTTGGCAAAAATGAAGTGATTAGAGAGTCTCAATTACCAAGAAGTGGTTATTCTTACAGGTCAAGGTTCTCTGCTTCTAACTCTTGCTTTACTGTTTGCAGTTTTTCATTTACTTTAAAATAACAGATGCTAGCGTCTATTAAGTTTCATTCATTTTATTTCCTAATCCATTTGATTATTTGAAGGTTTTTTTAAGAAAATATATTACTATTGGGGTGTAATTAGTTTAAATTAGCGCTTTGTAAAAACATAAGAAGTGCATATCATATTTTTTTTTTGGACTTTCTCCATTGTTCTTAATGGTGTAGAGTGTAGGTCTTATATGGCTATATGATTCTTTCGCTCTTTCTTTGTCTCTATCTCTATATGGGGCTAATTGCACCTTGCTTTGTTTTTCCTTTTGTTTGTGGGGGGGGGGGGGGGGGGGGGGGTTTGAACTTATTTTAAGTTGTTCTGTATTTTCGGGATGTTAAGCGCTCGAGTAACCTGAAAATCTTGATTTTCTAGAAAATAGGTAGATTGGTTGTTTGCTGATTGCTTTTTATTATTCATCCTTTGAAAATTTTAGTCCCACACCCTACTATATTGCATTTATCAAACAAGTTGAATTTGTTGTATAATGAAATTGGAATATAATTTAAGGTCAGATTTGTGTCTCTAGAGCTATATGTCAATATAATTATCAGGAAAGTACAGAACCAAATGTGATTGATATAATTATAGTTGGTTAGCTCTCAATAATTATACAATAATTATACAATAATTATACAAGTTTAAGGATCTCTTGGGAATGTCAGCTTTTATTCAAGAAGTTCTGTTTTAGTAAACATTATGACGTGTTTGGTGATTTTATTAGAACTTTTGATGATTTTTATGGAGGAATTGGGGTTGATGTTTCAGCTGTGACTTTTAGTTACATAGATTTTGCTCCATCCAACCCCACTTCACATTGGAATGGAGGAATTCTTTGGGTAATCCTTTTCTTTAACGAGATTATCTAAATAATAGTAATTTAAGTAAAAAAAAAGTAATAATGTTTTATAGATAATGATTTGGCAGATCTGTGACAGAGAAACCCAAACTTCACATATGGAAGAGCAAGTGAGAGAGAGAGAGAGAGGCTCTATTAATTTAATCAAATTTTGGATGAAAATACTCACTATTTTTTTCTTTCTTTCTGATGCAAGCCGAGAATAATTTAGAAGTAGAAAGATTTCAGAGTACAACTAAGCTAGAGAGGTCTATCCTCCATCATTACATTAGATAAGAAATTGGGGTTATTGTTCTCTGAATTGAAACAATAATTTGTGGAGTCACTTAGTCTACACTTCTTAGCTATAATTACATTAGATAAGATTTGTTTCTTTATTGCATCCTCTAGGCTCATAGCTAATTTGAATATTAGGCGAAGCCTTCAGCGGGTCCCTGCATTGTTTGACAATAAGCAATTTAGCATCTTTAATTTGATCCTCTTGCAGCACCCTGTTAATTGCTTGTTGAGAGTCAAAGCAAATTTGGATGGTGGACTAGCCATTTGATTCAATAATAGAAAGCCCAATATGAATTGCCTTTAGTTCTCCCTAAATAACCGATGGAGACCAAGACATTTGTTGGTAACAAAAGATCCAGCTACCATTTGAGTCACACATAATCCCTAAGGAGACATCACATATCAGTTTCCACCGGTCCTGCCTTGGTGGTGACCAAGATAGAGATGAGCTAAGGTTGGTGTTTGGGAGGGGTAGGTTGTCATCCCTTGAACTCTTGAAGTGTGGAATTCCCAAGCTTAGCTTCAAGGATGAACTTATCTTGCGGTTTTTAAGATTGGTAGAAAATTTCTTCATTTCTATTAATCTAGAGTTTCCATATAATTAAATAGAGAGAAATTAAGCAATCAGAAGGGGTCACTATTGTTGAAAGTCCGCCCCCCCCCCCCCCCTCTTCTTACACACACACCTAAAAAAGTAAAAGGATAAGAAAATTAAGGAAAATCTTTAGTGATTTGTAAAGGTTTTAATTTCAAATAAAGATTTAAGAGTCGCTGATGTTTTACTATCCTAACACAGGTTCTTAAATTCACACTTTGTGTAGTGTTATTTTTGGTCAATCTTACCATCTTTATCCGCAATAAGCCATATTTATTTGAACATTCAAGTTAACCAACTATATTTGCTAATTTGCTAGGGAGTGTGAGGATTTAGGTATATATTAAAATGTAAATTGGTTAACTTACAAAATTGAATTAAGTGATTATTGTGTTGCTGCTATTATAGTTTACATTTTTTTTTCTTTTCTGAAACAGTTATTGTCAAGTATGTAGCAATTATTTGATGGCCAGTATTTCTTATTGCCAAAAAAGTTTTTCCAAAAAGTTTTGATAACTTGGGGGGCCACACGCTTGACATTGCATCATAATATGGTAATGTCTCTAGATTTTTACATAACTTTGTGCATCTGTAAATGATCCTACTGCCACAAACTTTATTCAATTTCAGTCCTACACTTCAGCAACTTTTCATTGTTAAATTTAACACTGAAACTTTCAGCATATTGTAGTGTTTTTAATTTTTGTTGTTGATCTTTTGTTTGGTTTTCTACGTATAATAGCGGAAGCAAAGAGAATTAAGAAGTGGAGATGTCGTGTTTTTGCACTACAAGAAGCACTTGATAAGTTGCTAGAGCTCTGGTTGAAACAGCCATCCAAGGATGGAAAATGCTGTTCCTAACTTTTAAGATATAGGATTGTGCTTTAGTTTGTCTCTTCCTTTACTCAAACACAAACCTATCTTCTAATATTTCTTTCAAAGAGAAATAACATCCAATTTCAGTGGAATGATCTTGAAGCAGGGGCTAAGAAAGATCATGCTAATTGCTAATGGCCTGTATAGTACACAATAACCTCTTTAGGAAGATGACAAATTTTTATCAGATAATCAACATAGATGTCTTGGCTATGCTACCGTATATATAGTGATTCTATTTTCAAGGTTAACTTGTCTTCGCAATATAGTTCTATACTACTTCCCGAATATGTATTTCTACTATCTGATTATGCCTACTTTATTAAGAAATAAATACAATTATTTCCATTTACGTACCCTCATGACATTATATATCTTTTAAAAAAAATTTGAAATCATGACAAATTACTTTACACACGACAATACAAAGAATACATACACTTGCTATAAAGTATTTATCATAAACTCATTATAAGAATAATAAATATTTAAATCAATAATTATGATAAAAATTCACACACAGAACATGGGAATTATAACAGTAACAATTAGGCGGCTAGGTCCTTTTAATAAGAGAAGCTGACATGAACCTTATTAGAAACAATTAGCTTATATTCACACGCACAAATTCCATGCACCTATTAGCTTGTAATCCATAAAGTAAAACAAAATTTTGGGTAATAATTTTTCCTTTCCAATAATACCCCTCACAATTTTTATTTCCTTTATAAAATAAAAAACTATACAATATAGTTCAATAACTTACCTATTACGATGAAACAATTATTCGTTTCAGAAAATCAAACGATTAAAATATATGATAATACAACCAAAGCAAGAAAAAACACAGAAGGGCGACTAGTTGCCTCTAAAAGAGGCTTTAGAGGCAACCATCAATTAGCGACAGAATTTTTAGAGGCACTTGACTAATTATCTCTAAAAGTTTAAAAGTTATTAGAGGCAACATCATTATTATTAGAGACATTTTTTACTTGCTTCTATAAGTAATTTTTTTGTATTGTCTCTCTCTAAAAATCTCTCTTTCTCTCTCTAAAAAGTCAAATAAAATGAAATAGTGAGAGAAGGGGGGGGGGTAAACTTCTATTTATAGAAGGGTGAAACGGGGGCATCCCCGTTTAACTTTAAAATTTACTAGCCGTTATAACTATTCACCTATCATAGGTGGACACGTGTCACAGGCCTAACGTGACATCCACGTGACCCTTGTGAGAGGCAAATGTATAGGGTAAAAATACCCTAAATATGTGGACCAATAAGAGAAGGCCACGTGTCAAGTTTAGGCTGGCCCAAGTGGCCCAATAGCCACCTGACACGTGTCCCCTTCAGATTGCTTCTGAAATGGCGGCCTTCAAGGGCCCAAATCCCAAGAAGCACTGTAATTCGGCGCACCCCACTAAAATCTAGGTCAAGTGACCTAGATAGGGGCACACCTACCAACGACTCTATAAATAGGGAGATATTTCCCCATTTTGGGGACACACTCAATCATTTATTACACCTATTTTCTCTCTCATCAGAGAAACACCTAAGCTTGGAATCCAAGCAGATACGCACCTAAATTTCCGTACTCTTTATTCTCTTTCAAGTTACTAACTTGATCTTTGGAGGCGGAGCTCCAACCACCCGGAGTCTTCGTTGTTTATGCAGGTACAACTCAGTCAGACCAATCTTTGTGATGTAACTCTCCCGAGGGACAAAAACACCCAAAACACTTTCCTAAAGTACAACATCGAATGCTCACAATTAAGGAAACATGGCACCTAAATATATCATATTTTAATTACTGCAATTAGATAATATCGTATATTATTCATGATCATCAATAAAATATCGTATATTTTAAATTAGTCATGAGAAAGAATCAAATCTTATTTTAATCTTGAAAGATAAATCATATTTATCCTTAAAGATTATCCTAACAAAATTAGGAGATTCTATCCTAATTACTAGCTAATCACAAAATTTTAATTCAATTATATCCAAAATTAATTATTGAATAATCACATTATTTAAATCAATATTATCCTTTTGGAATATGCTAAAATATCCTAACAAATCTTATCCAAAATTAACCACTTTAATTGTGGATAATTATCAAAATTAACACACTAATTATGGATAATATAAAATTAATCAATTTTTGAAAATTTGATTTTATCAAAAATAAAACTAATTTTATCTTGAAATAATTTTAAAACAAAATAATTTTTTTTTAAAACCACCGCACACCGCTAGCCACCATAAGTGGCCAGTCGAGGCTAGCCACGGTAGCTGGGTGCTTTCCCAGCTCCCATTGATGTAAGGCAGTAGCGGTAGCAATGTTGTTGTTGGCTGCAGGCCACCGTGCGTGGCCAGCCTAGGCTAGCCACCATGGATGGCTGTTTTACAGTAGCCATTACCGCAAGAAGCAGCATCAACAACACCAGCGACAGCCATGGCACCAGCGACAGCCATGGCAGCAGTCGTGCAACACTTGCACGCTGCTGTCCAGACACCT
The DNA here is from genome assembly GCF_001683475.1 of Chenopodium quinoa. Lineage (NCBI taxonomy): Eukaryota > Viridiplantae > Streptophyta > Magnoliopsida > Caryophyllales > Amaranthaceae > Chenopodium > Chenopodium quinoa. The sequence continues at coordinate 1,577,929 of NW_018742225.1, forward strand.
TGGACCGCCTTCCCTGCCCCTGCCCTCCCTCTTGGACCACCACCCACGACAGCCATCGTGGCTGCGCCACCCAGCCATGGCTACCGCCCAAAATAACACCAAAAACAATTTTTTTATTTCAATTTTAATTAACAACTTATTTTAAATAAAATTAGTGAGGTCCACGATAAATTAAAACATAACTTTTATACTAATTCATCTTACTAAAATTAATTCACAATCTTATTTCAAAAACTAGGGTTTTTCATGAAAAATAAACCCCAATTTAATTTAACTCTTAAATTAAATGATTGATAATGAAAAATTCATAATTTAAACATAAAATCAATGGTATTAAAATCATGAAGCATATCTAAAACGAACTCGAAAAAAAACATGCACAAAAATCAGATTTTTAGGGCTTATTAAAGGTTTGAAATTTTCGAAAAGTTGGGGTTAGGGTTTGAAAAAAAAATCGAATTCAATAGGTCTAAAAATCGATCTTCTTTATAACTATTTTGAAGGAATTAAATCACATTTAATCAATTCCAAAACTTAAATCACATTTAATATAATATTTGACCCATAATTAAATTATTCTCCCTCTTAATTGAATTAAAATTGTGGACTATCAAAGATTTATTGTCAATATGCGTAAATGCAATAGGCTAACTAATACCACTGCAGGAGTTTATAGGTAATATTTGCGAAAAACACGAATCATATTCATGAAGCACCTAATCCCAAGATCTAATGCATAACACATAAAGAATATATAATTGTACCATTGAAGCGTGATTCAACGTATGATCGAGCAACAACAATAGGAGATAAAGAACCCCAAGTGTGATTCCTCTATTTGGTCCACGGGCACAAAGTTAAACCTCCACTAATGCTAGTTACTCTTGATTGAATGCTCCAATCAACCTTCAACGGAGAATAGAGATACAAACTAAACAAAAACCACCACGAATAAGCGCTACACACGCCACCAAGGTGGCCGGTCGTAAAAAAGGGAAGGGGAGGAGAGAGAGATGGATTAGGGTTTGGAATACTGGTTGCCTTGTTTCACAATTGACTGACTATTAATTGTGACTTGTGTCAACCCTAGGCATGGATCTTATTTATGGATCATATATCTAAATAAGAGCCCATGTTAAGCCCAAACTCCTAAGCCTAGTCAAAATCATCTAGCCCAACACTCCATGTGGTATGTCATAATCTCATAAGGCCCATTAATGGGCCTCTTACTTGTTAAACCCAATACCCTTGTTGTGTGACCTTATAAGATCCATTCTATTGGGCTTTGGACTATTTTATTATCCCAAAGACCATTTGTCATATCTAGCACCAAACAATTACAACCCAAAAGAACGAACTTATTATCTCCATAATAGTGATTCTTGATATATCTAGTAATTACACTTATCGAAGACATAATTACTTCACTTTGTACATTGAAAATCCAAAATGGTTTTTATGTCTGAAATTGAGTGTGAGACTCTTGGTTGACTTGCATGAATTGGGTGAGACCCATTTAATGCAAAGAGTAGATAAGGAAGGAAAAATGTTTTCTAAGCATAGATCAGTCACTAAAGGATTCAACGAATTCATAGTATTTACTATGATGAAATCTTTCATTGCTAATATTTCTTAAATCTATTCAGACTCTTCTAGTGATTTCCACCCTATGTGATTTGGTTGATGGAGTTCAAAACGCTTTCTCGAAATTGTTCATGAGAGATAATGTGTATGTGATACACACATAAACGTTTTGAAAGACCAGGAAGTCCTAGAGATGCATGTAAGTTTCATAGGTCCATTAGTGGATTAAAGTAAGCATTATGGAGCAAAATCTTAAATTTACTAAGTTAATCAAATTCGTTGATAGTCTTATAAATCAAGAAACTTGTACATACAAGAAGTTTGGTGGGAGCTATGAAGTCTTCTTGGTTTTGTATGTAGATGACATACTTCTTACAAGATACGATGTTCCCTTACTTGAATAGATCAAGTAATGGCTGATGAATTGCTATTGTATGAAAGACTTTGAAGGGTTAAATGAGTACATCTTAGGAATCGTGATTTATAGAGATTAGACTTGAAAGAAAATTGAACTTAATTGAGAAACTTATATAGGTTCTCTCAAGGTTCAAACATGAGAAGTCCAAAAGAGGTTTACTCCCATGTGACATAGCACATTGCTTATCAAGACTCTATGCAAAGCAAGATTTAGCGAATGAGTGACATCCCTTGTGCATTTGAAAAGGATTTGTCATAAAGGCTGCACATTATACTCATTAAATGCATGTGTGCATTTTTCAATCGAATTTTGATATATGATATTGGAAATTAAAGAATTAAAGTTTCCTAGAGTACTTGGAGAAGAAAAAAAGACAACGTCTAAGTATATAGAGATAAACTATCATAAAAGAAAAGGTCGCAAAATTCATATGGATGAGAATGTCTCAAATTTGTTAACTAAACTATTTCAGAAGCCTAATATGAAATTCATAATAGGTTCAATAGAAATTGAACATATTAGATGGCATTGATTGTGATTTGGGTATTTTTCCCCAACCAGCTGGCCCAATTCGAGCCAACCACGTGGCAGACATATTAGGCCCCCTGGGAATGACGGCTTTCATGGCCCAAATCCCAAGGGCCCCTGCAAAAGCGGCGTGCCCTTTCCTAGGGCATGAAACCCTAGAAGGGGCACACATTCCTAGAGCCCTATAAATAGGGAACATTCTCCTCATTTATGGGGGATCGGATTTTCAGGACAACTTTATGACCTAACCTTGATTGAATACCAATCATTGTCTGAACTGTCACTCTCAAGATACAGTACACTCGAGCTTGGAATCCAAGCTGATAACCTTATTTCTGCACGTTTTATTCCAAATACTTTACTAACTTAATCTTCGGAGGCGGACCACCGACCATCCGGCGGTCCGTTTGCTTTGCAGGTACAGGCGCCCTTTGTTGAATCTAGTCTTAGTGTTGTAACTCTCTCAAGGGACAAAAACCCCCGAAACATTTGGCGCCGTATGTGGGGAGAGTACCTCTAAGATGGCTTCACAAGTCCCTGTACCGAATCCTGAGACCAATCGGCCTCCAGAAAACATAGTGGTCCAGACAGACTATGACTTAGGGGACGACGCTAATGTCGAAACCTATGTGGATCCTAACGGATCCCTCATCTCTAGACGCATCCGCACCAAGGAAAAGCGGGAGCGTCACATTGACCAGGCAGGGCCAAGCAAAACTGTTGGTCAGCCGAAGAAGCCCTCGGGGCGGCCGGGTGATCCTTCCCAGGCGGCAGGATCAACCCCCGTTAAACGAGACGAACTCATGAAACTCCTGAGCAGTCTCAGGGGTAAAATCAAACACTTGCCTCCAAGAGGTCGCCTACTCCTAGAAAGGAGCAGTCGGCCAAGAAGCCAGCTCTAGCTGGCAAACAGAAGTCGGTCAGGGACCGCCAGCCGACTCCTCATCCTGCCCCTAAGGAGAAGGCTCGGCCCCAATTTGACCTCACCAGGCACCGTTTCCCAGAAACAGGTACAAGAAAAGTCATCCGGCACATACAGCCGGATGGTAGCAAGAAAACATTCTCTAATGGTCGAAATTACATTGAGCAGAAGAAAACCCATCTATCAGAGTCGGCTTCTACGTCGACCTTGCATGATAGCTTTTAAAATACCTCTGCAAGGTCTTCCCAGTCTGTACATGAGACCCCAGCAAGCAGCCCACGGGTTTAGTCTAGCCCTCATGTGTTCCAGTCGGCCCAGTACATGGCTCCGCCATTGTACCAGTCGCCTGTTTTACCTTACATGCAGCCTACCCTCATTGGAGGCCAGGCGGCATACGGCTATCAACCGATGGATTGGAAGCTCAGACTGCAACGCCTTGGTTAAAAATGTTTTGGTTGGAACCTATGATGGGACCTCAAAGCCACCTGCTAGCATACACCCACCTCATGTATTTACAAGGGTTGGATGATGCCGCATGGTGTTGCTGTTTCCCAGCCACTCTGAAGGGCATAGTCCAACAGTGGTTTGGCAATCTTCCGGCTGGTTATATTAATAGCTTCGAGACGCTTGCGTTCTTGTTTGCCTCGAACTTCTCTATGAACATCCCTGCTAAAAAGACAAGCCTTGATTTGGGCAATGTACAACAGGGAGATAGAGAAGGCCTGCGTTCCTATGTCATGCGGTTCAATCTGGTACGAATCCAGATTCATTGGATATTTGATGAGGCCGCCTTCACAGACTTCTTTAAGGGTCTGAAGGACGGGTCTACTTTTAAGTATGAACTCGTCCGCAAACAAATTTTCACTCTGCAGGGAGCATTACGAGAGGCGGAAGCCTATATACAGGCGACCGAACTCTGCTCCTCCCATAAACAGTCGGACCCTAAGAAGTCCGACCAATAGAAGGAGAGTCGGCCTACTCAGCCGGCTCCTAAACCAGAAGAGAGCAAAAAGAAAAAAACAAATCTGGGCCATTGATAACTCTGATTAACCGGCCCAGAAGAAGAAAAAAGAGTGGAAATCGTACGTTCCAAGGTACGAGTTCCACAAGGACTGCTGCTCTATCCTCTTGGAAATCAAGGATCGACTGACTCTTGAGAAGCTGACCCCTATGAAAGGTTCCGCTGAAAATCGGAACAAAAACAAGCATTGCCATTTCCATGAGGATGTCAGCCATGACACAAACGACTGCTTCAATCTCAAGCGGGAGCTTAACCGTCTGGCCGACAAGGGGCAGCTGAAGTCCTATGTGAAGTCCAAAGTGACTTCCAAGGAAAATCCGGGATAGTCCAAGCAGAAGACTCCCCAGCCTACTGTGAGTGCCGAAACTGATGAAGATCCGGTTTACACAATAGCAGGCGGATTTGCCGGAGGTAGCCCGACCATTCGGGGCACCAAGGACCGTTTGAGAAAGATGGTCAACTCTATTGAAGAAGGAGAGGTGGCAGGCACATCCGCCTTCCCTAAAGTTGTCATCACCGAGCAGGACAGAGGCAAAGTCTGTCGGCCGCATGATGACCTTGTGGTCATTGAATGCAAGGTGGCCAACCAATTGGTTGGTCGAATTTTGATTGACACAGGAAGATCCTCGGACCTCATCAACCTCAAATGCTTATCCAATCTCAAGTACAAACGGGATAGCATGATGGAGGTCTCTCACACCCTTATTGGGTTGGGGGAGGACTTGTGCACCTAGTCGGACGAATTGACTTACCCGTTCGCCTGGGGAATAGGGGAGACGGTCGGCACATGACCATCCGTTTCCTAGTGGTTGAAGAACTCATAGCTTACAACCTCATCTTTGGCTGACCCACTCTAAATGAGTGTAAGGCCGTCATCATCCCTCCTCTCATGCTGCTCAAGTATGAGAAGGATGATGGAACAGTCGGTTCCCTCAATGGGACCAGAAGACGGCTCGAGAGTGTTATCTCTCAGACGTCAAGCTCGCGGCCGCAGCATCCGGCCGGGGCAAGCAGACAATCGACCTCGACGATGTCGAGGAAGAATAGTCGGCCCCACCAGCCGGAAAGAAAAGAAAGACTGATCAGTTGATGGTGGTAAAAAAAACAGTAGCAATCACTGACCGGGAAACGGTCAGATGATCTCCATCCCCAACCTGCTAGCGAACACATTGATATCCCTCTGGACGACAGTCGTACAGAGCGGACGGTTAAGGTGGGGACGGTCGCATTTGCTAAGCTGGGAGAGAGACTACACCAGCTGTTGAGAGAATTCAAAGACATCTTTGCCTTTGAAGTGGAAGACATGCCAGGCATCAACCCGGATCTCGCTGTCCACAAACGCGTCGTGGATCCTAAAAAGAAGCCTATCCAGCAAAAGAAAAGAAACCATGGCGAGGAAAGAAGTCAGGCGGCATCCGCCAAAGTTAAAAAGCTGTTGGACGCCAAGTTCATTCGGCCGTGCAATTTCCGTGAGTGGGTAGCTAACGTTGTGTTAGTAAAGAGGCCGAATGGAACTTGGCGCATGTTTGTTGATTACAAAGACCTCAACAAGGCATGTCCAAAGGATAGCTATCCACTTCCTAAAATCGACAGTTTGGTCGATTCAACAGCCGGACATGCCCTGATGAGTTTTATGGACGCTGTAGACACCCATTTGTGTCTCCCCAAAACCAAATCCAGTGATGAGTGCCTTTCACGTCGAATCATAATTGAATGAAACGAAAGTGTGGAAAAGTCTAGTGTTGCGGAAAGTTTTTATTTTTTTTTCTTTTCTCTCTGTTTTTGAAAACTTTATTTTAAGAAAACAGCCGATCCAGTTTGGTTGGTCCATGATATGGGTCCAATAGTAGTGTAGTTGGATGGGGCTTGATAAGATCTTTCCAACGATATATTATAAGCCCAATTTCGATGAATATTGAGGAAGTTATGGCCAATTTACCAAACTGGGCCCGGTTTGAGCTTTATGTGCGGCCCAATGATCTAGGGGAGGGCCTAATATGATTTATCATTCCTAATGCAATTAGGAATGGTTACAGTCTTCTAGATTCTTCTAGAAGGTTCTTTTCATTCCTAATTCAATTACCATTGATAAGTTGTCTTTGTTGACTTTTCAGAGTTTTAATCCAAATCAAATAGCATTTTCGAAGAAATTATATTATTTTATCCTCCAGTACGGGAAATTTATAAGATTTTTAAAAACGCGTTAAAATCAAGACTGGCGTCCAACCCCAGGCCTTGGCGCCTGGAACCAGGCTTGGTGCCAGACGCTAGCCACTGGTGCCTGGCGCCAGGGTTGGCGCCAACCTTGTTTCCTGAGCGTCAGACTCTGTTTTGTTAAATTATCTTTTTTGGCTGATTTTCTCTATAAATATCGTATTAAAAACTTCGTTTTCATACACCTACAATCATTCATCATCTACATCTATCATTCACCAATAACCAGATTTCATCAATTCTTATTTCAATTCACCAAATCTCCTCATTCACAAGTTTTCATTCATCTTTCTTTCTTTCTTTTCTAAACTTTGTTTTCTCATACAAAATTCCGCATTCACAAGATCTAGAAACACCTAGCCATATTTGAAGTTGCCTTCGCCCTACACGTGAAAGGTTTAATTTCTGAGGGTTTAGTCCCAAATCTTTCTTTTAATTATTTAATTTAATTGTTTGTTTATTATTTTCCTTGAAGTTACTAACGTGTGTATTTTGTTATTAGAAAGAGGTACGAGGCATCAAAGTAAGTACTTTGATATTATGATGTAGAAATCATGTTTAAATTGTTATCATGATTCCTAGTATCATGTCTAGGGTAATTTTAATGTTAAATATGATTGTTACGATGTTTCCTATATTCTTCCTAATATTTATTCATGTTAGTATCATGCTAGGGTTAAAGATTTGATCTTTTAATCTTAGTGACATGCTAGGATTTGTTATTAATCTTGTTAGTATCATGCCTAGGATCTTGCTATTATTATTATTCTTTAATATTAACATGAACATGATTACGATTATAATTATTATGATTTATGATGATTATGATTATTTTTATTTATGATGATTGTTATTATAATTATTATTCATGATATGGATTATTTATTATGTTGCTTGATTTTTATTTATTCTTTATTGCATGATCACACCTTTTATTGCATCTTAAAGGGAATTTTGTACTTGTAATCACGCTTAATAAGATAATTAATAATCTTGTTAGGGTTAATATGGTTATAATTCAAGTGATCGCCAATAATAAATTTATGTGCATTATATTCAACCAACATAGATTAAACAGGTTTAGGGTTAATTCTATTGATTGTATGTTAATTAAAAAGCGCACATGAATACGATCAGAATAAAGTAGAGGCCTATTATTAGGGCAGGTTCAATCTCTTTTAGGTTGGATTTGTACCTTCATCCCCGAAACCTTATTTGGTTCTAGACCTTATGGAGTTGACGATCTCTTGGATAGTTAAGGGGTGTAACCTTCATCCTATGAACGGTTTACAAGTTCCTTAAAAACTTTTTGGCGACTCTTTTGCTCTATCTTCTTCCCTTTTGGACACCACCGTACTTTAGTGTATGATCACAGTGGGGTTCAAGCTAGTGGGATTTAAAGTCTTGAAATTATTCCCTACAGTTTTTGGCGACTCCACTGGGGAGGATTTCTATTTTAATTCCTGAATTTGTTTCGGTAATGATTTAGAGTGAGTGGATGAGACTCGAAAAGTGCTAAGTATTTCATGTGCGTAATTTTGATTAACATTAATGTCATATGAATAAAAAGGTTCTCATTGGAAAGACTATCCGTATTGAGTAAAAAACATAGGATTTTACACGTAGGAAATTTGAGGAATATCTTTCACAACTAGGACTGAAATAGTATCGCGCGAAACTGGAAGATTTTATCGAGCACAGAAAGCTGCTGAGGAACGTGGGAAGTAGCGTCAGGGGCCAGAGCTTGGCGCTTAACTTTTAGTCGTAGCGCCAGAAGGCAGTATTGGCGCCAGGCGCTACAGTTAAAAGTTGGCGCCAGTCTCTGATTGCTGGCGCCAATTTCCCCCAATACCGAGCCAGAATATGCGTTCTAATTTCGACCAGTTTTTCGTATTGTTTGCTCGATCCTACTACCTGATTGAATTTTTTTCTCACTTTTCTGAAACCCATATGTGTTCTACATATGGACATAACCCTCTAAGAATTCATGCTCCATCTACCTGATTGAACGCTCCGTGCAACAAAGGGTACATATGAGATGTTGAATTCACCAAACCATGGAAGCGAGTTTTTTTTTTCTAAAGCTTGCAGTGTCCCATCCACTCGCGCCAACCCTTCATGGTAAGGCTTCCGCGCGGTGCATCTGGAAAATTAACCATGGACCCTCTTTGACTAAACCATATCCCGAACTTTAGAGAACTAGAGCCATGGTTAGGTTGCGAACTCATTGCATCATATTGTGCCTACTTGACTAATTGTGCATTATTTGTTGTGCATATATATTCTATGTTTCTCTTAACTGTTTGTTGACTTGTGTTGAGATTAAATAAATTAATAACTTAAAGAACTTTGCCTAATTAATTAATTAATTAATTTGAGTCAATAAAGTCTAATATTTTAATTGGAAATTGACCTAGTACGACTTTAGGCATACCCCTGTTGACTAATAACACCGAAAACAGTCCCAGACCGAAGCTCCAATATTGGCGCCAAAGTCTGAGCTATAGCGCCACACTATGGAGTGTAGCGCCTGACGACAGTTATGTTGTCTGGCGCCAAGCTCCACGGTGTGACGCCAGTCCTGTCGCTTGGCCGACAGTTTGGATTATTAGTCGAGTCATCACCTAAGGTCTAATTCACCAGTTTGCTAATTAATTCGGTTAATTTCCGCTATCAATAACACCTTGTCGAGTTATTAATCGAGTGTTAGTCACATAGTCTAGCCACATGGTCATGACACGAGTCTCAACATGTCACCTACACTCGCTAGTATTAGCACACACTTTGAGTATATGTCACCATGACCATGTCTTAGGTTCATGCATGAGTCGGCCTTTTCCGTCATTTGATTTTGGGGGTATATTCTACTCCTAATTCTTCATATCCCTCCACCTCCATCAATCTTCTTCACATTCTATTCCAATCTTTCTTTACTTCCTCCATCCATTGCATGATTGAATAGAGTTTGAGTCAAATAATTAACAATAAGTATCCTCAAATTCCTTTTCCACAGTACTTGGTCAAGGAGAGAAGGGCGATTAATCAAGGACAACCTCTTTATTCAAGTCTCGCTTTTTGATAAACCGATTCGTCAAAAGAGGAAGGCTAAGAAGATAATGACAACTCAAGAAGAAGTCAATGATCTTAAGAACCAACTAGCTACTGTGACTGAGGCACCGAAACTTCTCGCACTTAGGGTCGATGACCCCGTGAAGCAACAACAGATGAACCTCATGCAAGAGATTCTAAGCAAGCTATCTAGTGACTATAAATTTCAGGGCATGAGTTCACAAGGGGTCTCGCTGGACAAGGAACTCCTTCCGCATAAGTTCAACGCCAACGACATCCCAAAATTCAGAGCAACTAATAACCCATACTTTCATTTAAGAGCATTCGAAACTATCATGAGCATTAAGGTTATCGATAAGAAAGTCTTCCCCTCTCTGTTCCCACTATCTCTCGAAACCGTTTGTCAACAATGGTTCTTTTCCCTCGAGAAAGAAAAAACCTCTTCTTGGGATTCGATAACAAATGATTTCATAGATAGATATAAGTGCAACATCCAAGACGAAACAGATTGTAGACAACTCGAGATGTTAAAACAAAAGGAAAACGAAGGGTTCACTTCTTTCTTCAATAAATGGAGGGAAACTTTCGCTAATATGGTCAAGGATCCTACCGAAAAAGAATCTGTGAGGATGTTTATCAAGAATCTCCAAGGTAAGTATTCAAAGCACTTAAAGTACCAACACAATTTAGATACTTTCAAAGCTGTCTATAATATAGGCATTGACATTGAAGATGACCTTCTGAAAGACAATGGTGCGAGAGGAAAGAAGAACGACCATCCTTCTTCTTCCTCTCCCATTAATGAAGTACATGCCACGAACGCCTCTAAACCACGAATCCAGAGATCAAAAAGAGTGTTCACTCCACTTGGTATGAGTTATGAAACGACTTTCGAGAAGCTACATCACAAAGGACTAGTCATGCCCATAGGACCCATCAAAGATCCAGTTCCAGAAGCTAGGCCACCTAATTGGGACCCTAATAAGCACTGTAAATATCATCAAGGAAAGGGTCACGACACTGAAGAGTGTTGGAAACTCAAAGAAGCTATTCAAGATCTGACCGATAACAATGAAACTTCCGAGATTCTAGCCATCGAAGATGATCAAGCATCCTTTGATCCATCACTTCTTATCACACCTGTGGGAGAGCCTATGATCGAGAAAGCTTATATGACCTCTCTCGATGAAGTGACCATAATTGAGGAGGATGAAAGTCTTTTCTTAGATAATACCAAAGAAGACTCGTCAAGTCTAAAAGAGGAAATTCGAAAACTGGAAGAAGTCATTACCATGCTCTTGAATGTGGTAGAAGGATTAGCAAATCGGGTGATGGCCATTGAACAAAATTCTCGCCAAGGGTTTAATGAAGAACTCAATGCTCCTAAGCCACAAGCAAAACGGACCATTGAAGAATACACACCAATAAAAATGACTTACAATAAAGCTTTCGACTGTCTTCACAATCAAGATCTTATCCACCCCATTGGTCCCAGTCAAGACCCTCCACCTGAAAAGAGGTTTCCCAATTGGGATCCAAATTCTTATTGTCGATACCATAGAGGTAGTGGTCACACCACCGAAGTATGTTTCGCCCTCAAATATCGTGTTCAAGATCTCATTAATTCAAATCTCCTTCATGTTCCTCCGCACTACAAGAAGGCAAAGATTAGTAACAATAGTATCAGTGGCTGTAAAGGGAAGAAGAACGACTATCCTTCTTCTTTCGAAAACACCTACTCTAGTAATAAGGTTGGTACTTTCGACCTTAGTGAGATCCTAGCCATGGGTAATCGAAAGCAACCGAAAAGGGAATTTACCCCTATTGGAATTAGCTACGATGATGCTTTCGATCGACTCCATGCCAAGGGAATCATTACTCCCATTGGACCTATTAAAGATCCACCACTCAAGAAAAGAGTGCCTAGTTGGAATCAAAACGAACACTGCAAGTACCACCAGGGAAAGGGTCATGCTACTGAGAGCTGTTGGAAGCTAAAGGAGGCTATCCAACATTTGATTGATAATAACAAGCTCCCCATACCTCCAGTTAACAAGAAGAGCGAGTGATGATAAAGGAAACAACACAAGACAAGAGGCGAGCTTCAATGACAAGATTTTGTGACCTCTTTTTTCTATTTCTTTTTTATCTACCATTTCCTCAATAAGTCTAGCATAGGCACCTTTTCTTTTCCTTTGGATTATTTTTGTAGTCTTTTTTCCTTTTCTTTTAATAAAAATGATCATTTATTTCCTTATATATGATCAGTTCATTATATTGCATTTAAAAAAAAAATCCATGTCGAATCAAGCACAAGGTATACCAATGATTTGAGGCACCCCTTGTAGCCACATCGTATCTCCTTTCACCTTTCAAATATGCAATCCTTTCTTCATAAACCACTTCGAGCCTCGTCTAACGATAGACCTTTCTCTTTTTCAACCTACATCTACCTAACCTTGGGATGGGATGGTGTGTAACTTATGCAATTCTAAAAAGCTTAAGTGATTTCAAAAGATCAAAATAAATATCAAAAATAAGCATAAGCAAAAAATAAATAAAAGTGTACAAAAGGGCAAGTGTTCCAATGTCTTTGATATGGAAATATCTTCGATAAGAACACGTCTCAGATTGCGTCTCTTATCGAGTGCTCGGTACCGTGTCTGAGAAACATGAATGCCAAGTGAGTGATAGACTACATGATCGAGATTTCTCACGCTTATAAAAATAAAATAGATGCTAAAGCAAAAGATAAAATAGACCTAAAAAAAGAGTAGAAACTCAAGCATAAAAATATAAAGATTCAAAAGCGAGGTTGCACACCTTGGGGGCTTATCTAGGTGTAGGGAATAGTTTCAAGCCTTCAAAAATCCCACTAGCTTGAACCCCACTGTGATCATACACTAAAGTACGGTGGCGTCCAAAAGGGAAGAAGATAGAGCAAAAGAGTCGCCAACAAGTTTTTAAGGAACTTGTAAACCGCTCATAGGATGAAGGTTACACCTCTTAACGATCCAAGAGATCGTCAACTCCATAAGGTCATGAACCAAATAAGGGTTCGGGGATGATGGTACAAATCCAACCTAAAAGAGATTGAACCTGCCCTAATAATAGGCCTCTACTTTATTCTGCTCGTATTCATGTGCGCTTTCTGACTAACATACAATCAATAGGATTAACCCTAAACCTGTTTATCTATGTTTGTTGAATTTAATGCACAAATAAACTATTATTGGCGATCACTTGAATTATAATCACAATTAACCTAACAAGATTATTAATTATCTTATTAAGCGTGGTTGCAAATACCAATTCCCTTTAACCTGCAATAAAGGTGATCAAGCAATAACAATAAATATCAAGCAACATAACAATAATCAACATCATTAATAATAATCATAATAATCATAAATATAAATGAGAATATAGGAAGCCTCATACTTTTAATCATACTTGATATTAAAATTACCCTCGACATGATACTAGGAATCAAAATAACAATCTAAGCATGATTTCTACATCATAATATCAATTAATCAATAAAATCCCTTAAAGTACTTACTTGGATGCTTCGTACCTCTTTCTAATTACAAAATACACACGTTAGTAATTTCAAGGAAAATAATAATCAAAAGCAATTAAACCAAATAATTGAAATAGAGATTTGGGACCAAACCCTCAGAAATTAAAACCTTTCACGTCTAGGGCGAAGACAACTTCGAATATGGCTAGGTGTTTCTAGATCTTGCGAATGCGGAATTTTGTATGAAAAAGTAAAGAAGAAAGAATACTAAAGAATTAATGTTAATGAAAATTGATGAAAATAGATGAATGAAAAGGATTATTGAAAGAGATGAATGCTAATTGATGAATAATGATGATGAAGACTTAAGAATAAAGAGAATTGGTGAATGATAGATGTAGATGATCAATGAAGAGAATTAATGAATGGTAATTGATGATGAAAACGGAGTTTTTGATACGATATGTATAGAGAAAATCATCCAAAAAAGATAATTTATCAAAACAGAGTCTGAAGATCACAAAACAACCTTGGCGCCAGCCCTGGCTCATTGGCGCCAGGACCAGTGGCTAGCGCTAGGCGCCAATGGCTGGCGTCTGGCGCCAATCCTGATTCCAGGCGCCAAGGCCTGGGATTGGACGCCAAATCGGCTTTCAACGCGTTTTCGATTAACTGATAAACTTACCGTACTGGAAGATAAAATAATATAATTTCAATCGAAAATGCTATTTGATCTTGATTAAAACTCTAAAGAATCCTAATTGAATTAAGAATGATAAAACCTTATAGAATGTTCTAGAAGACCAACACCATTCCTAATTACATTAGGAATGATAAATCATATTAGGCCCTCCCCTAGATCATTGGGCCGTACTTAAAACTCAAACCGGGCCCAGTTTAGTGAATTGCCATAAATTCCTCAATATTCATCGGAATTGGGCTTATAATATATCGTTGGAAAGGTCTTTGCAAGCCCCATCCAACTACACCACTATTGGACCCATATCATGGACCAACCAAAATGGATTGGCTGTTTTCTTAAAATATAGTTTTCAAAAACAGAGAGAAGAGAAAAGAAAAGAAACTTTCCATAATACTAGACCTTTCCACACTTTCGTTTCATTCGATTATGATTCAACGTGAAAGGCACTCATCACTGGGTTTGGTTTTGGGGAGACACAAATGGGTGTCTACAGAAGCCCCCACTTTGACTGAGTTTGGAGAAACGTAAGTTTCGAAAACAAAAGTCAACGTATCGATAGGGACGGAGAATGATTCAGAACGTTCTGCGATCCTAAACCAATCTTATGACACCGATACCTGCAAAACAAGAATTAGTTAAACAGATAAAAGAGTTAAGAAACGCGTATCTTGCACCGTCGAGCACACGTCTCTGAAAGTAACTGATTGTTGCTGTTGCTGTTGCTGTTTTGATGACCTCCTGCAAGCTAGAGAATGCCATCCTGCTTGAAAATTGCTACGCTTGTAACTGCTTCCAAATTAGAATATTGCTTCGCCTGAAACTATCCTCCTCTACATTGATAATATTCCACATCCTAGGGAATATTATCGAAGATTTTTTTTCTCGAAACAATCCTCATCCGCATTTATAATATTCCACGTCCAAGGGAACACTATCGAAAATTACTTCTCTCGAAACAATCCTTAGTTTTTTTTTGTGACAACCATCCATAATCTAGGGAATGCCATCTTGCTGTTTGTTTTGACGATCTTCCGCAATCTAGGGAACGCCGTCGATCAATGTTGCTACATCTTGAGCCTTTTCTTGAATCATAGTGACAACCTTTCCAATCATAGCAAAATTCGTCGAAGACTGCCCATCTCGTGCTATCTTCTCAAATCTCGGGTGATAACCTCCACAATCTTAGCGAATGCCGTCGAAGACCACCCATCTCGTGCTATCTTCTCAAATCTTGGGTGACAACCTCCACAATCTTAGCAAATGCCGTCAAAGACCGCCCATCTCGTGCTATCTTCTCAAATCTTGGGTGACAACCTCCACAATCTTAGCAAATGCTCTCGAAAATAACTTTACTTGAAGTCATCCTCATTTGTTGCGATAATATTCCAAAGAGAATTACCGAAGACCAACACTTGTGGATCTTTAAAGCTCGCTCGAACTTTACTTCCGCTATGCCTGTACGTCGGCGCTTTCGTTGCTTTGAACCTGTACGTCGGCGCTTTCGTTGCTTTGAACCTATCTTTAAAGCCTTTTCTACTTTTGAGCTAATGCCTAGGCGCTTTAAGCTAAGTGAGACGATCTTTCATCAGGTCGATCACTTATTTGCTGTTGTTATCAAATCGACTACTCAATCATGTCAATATTGCTTATAGGGGCTAACTAGCGTACCAAGGAACCCAAAAATATATTGCAGAAGGCTAGCACAACCCCAACAGGTGGCTGGCTGCTTTGGCGTCGCTGAAAATCAATCAGCGCCAAACATATGGTATTAGCGCCAGGCGCTGGGATTGGCATCTGGCGCCAAGCACAGAAAGTGACGCCAATGCTTAGGGGCTGGCGCCAGCACAGATTCTCCTTTAAATTCAATTTTCCGTTTTATTTCTTGCCCTGTTCGTCGCGAACGCTGCGATAGGGTCTTCCCTATTCTGCTGCACCTGTATTTATTTTGACTATAGAACTTTGCCAATCTCTTTAATTATCTTAGGGTTGACCTAAGGCTTAAAATTGCTTGACTCATTGACTTAACACAACTCAAGGCATAAACTGGACTCGATATGTTTAACTGACTCGAGGTTGACTCGACTCGAAGTGTTTGACACATGTATTAGACTCAAATCAGAATGATATGACACGACATGAATCAGTGTGTACATGACTTGTGTGTGCATTGTAATGTGATCATGCGACTCGAAAATACAGAAAAACAAAAAATTTCTTTTCCGTCATTTTTGTGGAGGGTACCGACTTTCTCCCGAAAAGGAAAGACGCGAAAAAGAATCGAAAGTTTGAAGATGCATGTTGAATTATCTTAGTCAAATGTCATTCGATACTATCTCTCAAGGTGCAAGGATTAATCCATCCTAGGCTATCTCAATGGTTGACTCCATGATGAAAGTATTTGGGTAACTTAGGCATGGAGGCTAAGCACTTCATACTTCGTGATGCAATGACAATTATGAGTGATGAGTGATAAGGCATACTTCAACGTTAAGATTTCATGACAAAGGGTTCCTAAGAGAAATATATTTGGTCATGTATGTGTGATGTGTGTGATAGTGACACTAAAGTTAGGCCGCAAGAGCTAAGTGTGTGGAAAAATATATTATTGAAAAGAGTCAAATGGTGGTGACTCTTAGGCTAGGTAAGCTAATGATGTAGGGATCAAGCCCCCAAGTCTAGCTCTAAACGAATAGGGATGAGCATAGGGAATACCTTGATATGATCATGGTGCAAGTGTGTGAATGTGAATATGAATGCATGTTTATTACGGCCGCACCTCGATGTGAGGTTGCCTACGTATCCGTTAGGAATCAGGCCGAACGTAGCTCTAGCCGAACCTCGCACAAGTGTGTATACCTCAAAAAAGGTCTTTTTAAGGGTTGTAACGTGGTTAGGCTAAAGGCTGAAGAAGAAGGGGATAAAGGCTCAAGACCCTAGATAAGCCCCCAAGGTGTGCAACCTTGCTTTTGAATATTTGTATTTTCATGCTTGAGGTTTTCTACTCTTTTTAGCTCTTTTGCTTTAGCATTTGTTTTATTTTTATAAGTGTGAGTAATCCCGATCATGCGGTCTATCACTCACTTGGCATTCATATTTCTCAGGCACGGTACCGAGCACTCGATAAGAGACGCAATCTGAGACATGTTCTTATCGAAGATATTTTCATATCAAAGACATTGGAACACTTGCCCTTTTGTATACTTCTATTTATTTTTTTGTTTTTGCTTATTTTTGCTATTGCTTTCTTTTGAATTGCTCAAGCTTTCTTTAGAATTGCATAAGTTGCACGCCATCCCATCCCAAGGTTAGGTAGATGTATGTTGAAAAAAGAAGGGTTTATCGTTAGACGAGGCTCAAAGTGGTTTATGAAGAAAGGATTGTATAATTGAAGGGCGAAAGGAGATATGATGTGGCTACAAGGGGTGCCTCAAATCATTGGTATACCTTGTGCTTAGCTCGACATGGATTTTTTTTTTTTTTTTTTTTAGAATGCAATATAATGAAATGATCATATGCAAGGAATTAAATGCTCATTTTATTAAGGGAAAAAGGAAAAATCTACAAAATTAATCTGAAGGAAAAGAAAAGGTGTCTATGCTAGACTTATTGGGGAAAGAAAAGATGAAAAAGAAATAGAAAAAAGAGGCCATGAAATCTTGTCGTTGAAGCTCGCCTCTTGTCTTGTGTTGTTTGCTTTATCATCACTCGCTCTTCTTGTTAACTGGAGGCATGGGAAGCTTGTTATTATCAATCAAATGTTGGATAACCTCCTTTAGTTTCCAACAACTTTCAGTAGTATGACCCCTACCTTGATGGTACTTGTAGTGTTTATATGGATTCCAACTAGGCAATCTCTTTTTAGGTGCGGGATCTTGAATAGGTCCAATGGGAGTAATGAGTCCTTTGGCATGGAGTCGATCGAAGGCAGTATCGTAGCTCATCCCAATGGGGGTGAAGTCTTTCCTTAGTTGCTTCTTAGATCCTTGGTTATCTATGGATAAAACTTCACTGAGATCAAAGGTACTAACATTGTTACTAGAGTGGGCATTTTCGGAAGAAGAAGGATTTTCGTTCTTCTTTCCTTTCCAGCCACCGTGGTTACTATTGTTAGTAGCTTTTTGCTTTGCCAGGTCATCTTCGATCTCGATACCTATGTCATAGACGGCCTTGAAAGTATTCAAGTTGTCTTGATATTTTAAGTGCTTTGAATATTTTTCTTGGAGATTCTTGATAAACATCCTCACGGATTCCTTTTCAGTGGGGACTTCAATCATCTTAGCGGATGTTTCCCTCCATTTATTAAAGAAAAAATTAAAGCCTTCATTTTCTTTTTGTCTTAGTATCTCAAGTTGTCTATGATCGGTTTCAACTTGGATATTGCACTTGTACCTATCAACGAAAGCGTTTGCTATTGATTCCCAGGTAGAGGTTTTCTCCTTGTCAAGGGAGAAGAACCATTGTTGGCAAACGGTTTCAAGAGATAGTGAGAACAGAGAGGGAAACACCTTCTTATCGATACCCTTAATGGTCATCATAGTTTCAAAAGCTCTTAGATGGAAGTAAGGGTTATCTGTTGCCTTGAATTTAGGGATGTCGTTGGCATTGAACTTCTGTGGAAGGAGACCTTTGTCCACCGAGACCCCTTGTGATGTAAGCTGTTGAAACTTGTAATTGCTAGACAACTTGCTTAGGCTCTCTTGCATGAGGTCCATCCGTTGTAGCTTCACGAGATCATCAACCTTGAGGGTGAGTAGCTTCAGTGTTTCAGTCATGGTAACCAATTGGTTCCTAAGTTTATTGACTTCTTCTTGAGTTGCCATTATTTTCTTAGCCTTTCTCTTTTGACGAATCGGTTTATCAAAAAGCGAGACTTGAACAAAGAGGTTGTCCTTGATTAATCGCCCTTCTCTCCTTGACCAAGTACTATGAAAAGGAATTTGGGAATATTTATTGTTAATTATTTGACTCAAACTTTATTCAACACGCAATGGATGGAGGAAGTGAAGAAAGGTGGATAATGTGAAGAAAGATTTAGATGGAGGTATATGAAGGATTAGGATTAGAATGTACCCCAGCTCAAATGACGGAAAAGACCGACTCATGCATGAACCTAAGACATGGCCATGGTGATGTATACTCAAAGTGTGTGCTAAGACTAGTGAGTGTAGGTGACATAATAAGACTCGTGTCATGACCATGTGGCTAGACTATGTGACTAAGACTCGATTAATGACTCGGCAAAGTGTTATTGACAGCGAAAATTAACCGAAATAATTAGCAAACCAGTTAATTAGACATTAGGTGATGACTCGACAAATAATCCGAACTGTCGGCCAAGCGACAGGACTGGCGTCACAATATGGTGATTGGCGCCAGACTTTTTAGTAAATGTCTGGCGCTACACACCATACAGTGGCGCTACAGCCCAGATTTTGGCACCAATATTGGAGCCTCGGTCTGGGACTGTTTTCGGTATTATTAGTCAACTGGGGTATGCTTAAAGTCGTACTAGGTCGATTCCGATTAAAAGAAGAAAAAAAAACTTTATTGACTCAAATTAATTAATTAATTAATTAATAAGGCAAAGTTCTTTAAGTCATTAATTTTAATCTCAACACAAATCAACAAACGGTTAGGAGGAGCATAGGATATATATGCACAACAAATAATGCACAATTAGGCAAGTAAGCACAATACGATGCAATGAGTTCGCAACCTAACCATTTCTCTAGTTCTCTAAAGTTCGGGATATGGTTTAGTCAAATAGGGTCCATGGTTAATTGTCCAGATGCACCGCGTAGAAGCCTAACCGTGAAGGGTTAACGCGTGTGGATAGAACACCGCGAGTTTTTTTTTTTTTTTAGAAAAACTCGCTTCCATGGTTTGGTGAATTCAACCTCTCAGATGTACCCTTTGTTTCCAGGAGCGTTCAATCGGGTAGATAGAGCATGAATTCCCAAAAGGTTATGTCCATATGTAGAACACATATGGGTTTCAGAAAAAGTGAGAAAAAATTCAATCAGGAAGCAGGATTGAGCAAACAATACGAAAAACCGGTCAAAATTAGAACGCATATTTCTGGCTCGGTATTGGGGGAAATTGGTGCCAGCAAACAGAGATTGGCACCAACTTTTAACTGTAGCGCCTGGCGCCAATACTGGCGTCTGGCGCTACGGCTAAAAGTTTGGCGCCAAGCTCTGGCCCCTGAATGCCTCAGTAGCTTTCTGTGCTCAATAAAATCATCCAGTTTCGCGCGGTGTTTTTTCAGTCCTAGTTATGAAAGACATTTCTCAAATTTCCTATGTGTAAAATTCTATGTTTTTGACTCATTGCGAATGGTCTTTCCAATGAGAACCTTTTTATGCATATGACAATAAGGTTAATCAAAATTACGCACATTAAATACTTAGAACTTTTCGAGTCTCATCCACTCATTCTAGATCATTGCCGAAACAAATTCAGGAATTAAAATAGAAATCCTCCCCAGTGGAGTCGCCAAAAACTGTAGGGAATAGTTTCAAGCCTTTAAAACTCCCACTAGCTTGAACCCCACTATGATCATACACTAAAGTACGTTGGCGTCCAAAAGGGAAGAAGATAGAGCAAAAGAGTCGCCAACAAGTTTTTAAGGAACTTGTAAACCGCTCATAGGATGAAGGTTACACCTCTTAACGATCCAAGAGATCGTCAACTCCATAAGGTCATGAACCAAATAAGGGTTCGGGGATGATGGTACAAATCCAACCTAAAAGAGATTGAACCTGCCCTAATAATAGGCCTCTACTTTATTCTGCTCGTATTCATGTGCGCTTTCTGACTAACATACAATCAATAGGATTAACCCTAAACCTGTTTATCTATGTTGGTTGAATTTAATGCACAAATAAACTATTATTGGCGATCACTTGAATTATAATCACAATTAACCTAACAAGATTATTAATTATCTTATTAAGCGTGGTTGCAAATACCAATTCCCTTTAACCTGCAATAAAGGTGATCAAGCAATAACAATAAATATCAAGCAACATAACAGTAATCAACATCATTAATAATAATCATAATAATCATAAATATAAATGAGAATATAGGAAGCCTCATACTTTTAATCATACTTGATATTAAAATTACCCTCGACATGATACTAGGAATTAAAATAACAATCTAAGCATGATTTCTAAATCATAATATCAATTAATCAATAAAATCCCTTAAAGTACTTACTTGGATGCTTCGTACCTCTTTCTAATTACAAAATACACACGTTAGTAATTTCAAGGAAAATAATAATCAAAAGCAATTAAACCAAATAATTGAAATAGAGATTTGGGACCAAACCCTCAGAAATTAAAACCTTTCACGTCTAGGGCGAAGACAACTTCGAATATGGCTAGGTGTTTCTAGATCTTGCGAATGCGGAATTTTGTGTGAAAAAGTAAAGAAGAAAGAATACTAAAGAATTAATGTTATTGAAAATTGATGATAATAGATGAATGAAAAGGATTATTGAAAGAGATGAATGCTAATTGATGAATAATGATGATGAAGACTTAAGAATAAAGAGAATTGGTGAATGATAGATGTAGATGATCAATGAAGAGAATTAATGAATGGTAATTGATGATGAAAACAGAGTTTTTGATACGATATTTATAGAGAAAATCATCCAAAAAAGATAATTTATCAAAACAGAGTCTGAAGATCACAAAACAACCTTGGTGCCAGCCCTGGCTCATTGGCGCCAGGACCAGTGGCTAGCGCCAGGCGCCAATGGCTGGCGTCTGGCGCCAATCCTGATTCCAGGCGCCAAGGCCTGGGATTGGACGCTAAATCGACTTTCAACGCGTTTTCGATTAACTGATAAACTTACCGTACTGGAAGATAAAATAATATAATTTCAATCGAAAATGCTATTTGATTTTGATTAAAACTCTAAAGAAATCTAATTGAATTAAGAATGATAAAACCTTCTAGAATGTTCTAGAAGACCAACACCATTCCTAATTACATTAGGAATGATAAATCATATTAGGCCCTCCCCTAGATCATTGGGCCGTACTTAAAACTCAAACCGGGCCCAGTTTAGTGAATTGGCCATAAATTCCTCAATATTCATCGGAATTGGGCTTATAATATATCGTTGGAAAGGTCTTTGCAAGCCCCATCCAACTACACCACTATTGGACCCATATCATGGACCAACCGAACTGGATTGGCTGTTTTCTTAAAATAAAGTTTTCAAAAACAGAAAGAAGAGAAAAGAAAAGAAACTTTCCGCAACACTAGACCTTTCCACACTTTCATTTCATTCGATTATGATTCGACGTGATAGCACTCATCACTGGGTTTGGTTTTGGGGAGACACAAATGGGTGTCTACACTAGGGCCTTGAGCCTTTTATCCCCTTCTTCTTCAACCTTTAGCCTAACCACGTTACAACCCTTAAAAAGACCTTTTTTGAGGTATACACACTTGTGCGAGGTTCGGCTAGAGCTACGTTCGGCCTGATTCTTAACGGATACGTAGGCAAACTCACATCGAGGTGCGGCCGTAATAAAAATGCATTCATATTCACATTCAGACACTTACACCATGATCATATCAAGCGATTTCCTGTGCTCATCCCTTTTCACTTAGAGCTAGACTTGGGGGCTTGATCCCTACATCATTAGCTTACCTAGCCTAAGAGTCACCACCATTTGACTCTTTTCAATATATTTTCTCACACACTTAGCTCTTGTGGCCTAGATTTAGTATCACTTTCACACACATCACGCATACATGACCAAATATACTTCCCCTAGGAAACCTTTGTCATGAAATCTTAACGCTGAAGCATGCCTTGTCACATCACTAATCACTCATAATGGTCATTGCATCACAAATTATGAAGAGCTTAGCCTCCGTGCCTAAGTTACCCAAATACTTTCATCATGGAGTCAACAGTTGAGATAGCCTAGGATGGATTAATCCTTGCACCTTGAGAGATAGTATCAAACAACATTTGACTAAGCTCATTCAACATGCATCTTCAAAATTTTGATTTTCTTTTTCACGTCTTTCTTTTTCGGGAGAAAGTCGGTACCCTCCACAAAATTGACGGAAAATTTTTGCTTTTTTTGCATTTTTCGAGTCGCATGATCACATTACAATGCACACACGAGTCATGTACACATTGAGTCATGTCGTGCCATATCAATTTGATTTGAGTCTAACACATGTGTCATTACACTTCGAGCCAAGTCAACCTCGAGTCAGTCAAACATATCGAGTCAAGTTTATACCTTGAGTCATGTCAAGTTGATGAGTCAAGCAACATTAAGCCTTAGGTCAACCCTTAGATAATTAAAGAAATTGGCAAAGTTCAGGCGATCTTTAGAGATCGAAAAACGTTGGTCTTTGAAAATTTTTCTTCAGAACATTATCGCAACAAACATTCAAGCACCGAAGCTCTATTGTTCAGAGACGCGTGAACATTTCCATCAAAAGCTTTTTTGCTCCAGAGACGCGTGGTCATATCATCAAAGCTCTTTAATTCGGAGACGCGTGGACATTTCTTTTAAGCTCTATTGCTCTAGAGACGCGTGGGCATATCATTCAAGCTCTTTTGTTCAGAGACGCGTGAACATTTCCATCAAGCTCTTTTGCTCCAGACACGCATGGGCATATCATTCAAAAGCTCCTTTGTTCAGAGACGCGTGGACATATCATCAAATATCTCCTATTTTCAAGCTCTTTCGCTCAGAGACGCGTGGGCATCCTATTATTAAACTCTTCGTTCAGAGACGCGTGGACACATCATTCAGAAGATCATATCAAAAAGAAGCTCTTTGTTCAGAGGCGCGTGAACATATCAAAAGGAAGCTCTTTGTTCAGAGACGAGTGAACATCGAAACAGCAAGGTGGCATTCCCTGGATTATGGAGAGTTGTCACAAACAACTGAGGATTGTTTCAAGAAAAGCAATCTTCGATAGTATTCCCTTGGACGCGGAATATTATTAATGCGGATGGATATTGTTTCAAGAGAAGCAATCTTTGATAGTATTCCCTAGGATTTGGAATATTATCATTGCGGAGGAGGATAGTTTCAGGCGAAGCAATCTTCTAATTTGGAAGCAGTTACAGGCGTAGCGGTTTTC
Source organism: Chenopodium quinoa (assembly GCF_001683475.1). Taxonomy (NCBI): domain Eukaryota; kingdom Viridiplantae; phylum Streptophyta; class Magnoliopsida; order Caryophyllales; family Amaranthaceae; genus Chenopodium; species Chenopodium quinoa. The sequence goes on from NW_018742225.1 coordinate 1,602,051, forward strand.
AAGAGGGATGGCATTCTCTAGCTTGTAGGAGGTCATCAAAATAATCGGTTACTTTCAGAGACGTGTGCTCGACGGTGCAAGATACGCGTTTCTTAACTCTTTTATCTGTTTAACTAATGCTAGTTTTGCAGGTATCGGCGTTATAAGATTGATTTAGGATCGCAGAACGTTCTGAATCATTCTCCGTCCCTATCGATACTTTGACTTTCATTTTCGAAACTTGCATTTCTCCAAACTCAGTCAAAGTGGGGGCTTCTGTAGACACCCATTTGTGTCTCCCCAAAACAAAACCTAGTGATGAGTTCCTTTCAAATCGAATGAAACGAAAGTGTGGAAAAGTCTAGTGTTGCGGAAAGTTTTTATTTTCTTTTCTTTTCTCTCTGTTTTTGAAAACTTTATTTCAAGAAAACAGCCTATCCAGTTTCGTTGGTCCATGGTATGGGTCCAATAGTAGTGTATTTGGATGGGGCTTGATAAGATCTTTCCAACGATATATTATAAGCCCAATTCCGATGAATATTGAGGAAGTTATGGCCAATTTACCAAAATGGGCCCGGTTTGAGCTTTATGTGCGGCCCAATGATCTAGGGGAGGGCCTAATATGATTTATCATTCCTAATGCAATTAGGAATGGTTTCAGTCTTCTAGATTCTTCTATAAGGTTCTTTTCATTCCTAATTCAATTAGCATTGATAAATTGACTTTTGTTGACTTTTCAAAGTTTTAATTAAAATCAAAGAACATTTTTGAGGAAAATACGATTTTATCCTCCTGTACGGCAATTTTTATCTGACTTTAAGAAAACGCGTTAAAATCAAGACTGGCGTCCAATCACAGGCCTTGGCGTCTGGAACCAGGCTTGGCGCCAAACGCTAGCCATTGGCGCCTGGCGCTAGCCACTGCTGCCTAATGCCAGCTAGCCAGGGTTGGCGCCAACCTTGTTTCCTGAGCGTCGGACTCTGTTTTGTTAAATTATCTTTTTTGGCTGATTTTCTCTATAAATATCGTATTAAAAACTCCGTTTTCATACACCTACAATCATTCATCAACTACATCTATCATTCACCAATAACCAGATTTCATCAATTCTTATTTCAATTCACCAAATCTCCTCATTCACAAGTTTTCATTTATTTTTCTTTCTTTCTTTTCTAAACTTTGTTTTCTCATACAAAATTCCGCATTCATAAGATCTAGAAACACCTAGCCATATTCGAAGTTGCCTTCGCCCTGGACATGAAAGGTTTAATTTATGAGGGTTTGGTCCCAAATCTCTCTTTTAATTATTTAATTTTATTGTTTGTTTATTATTTTCCTTGAAGTTACTAACGTGTTTATTTTGTTAATAGAAAGAGGTACGAGGCATCAAAGTAAGTACTTTGATATTATGAAGTAGAAATCATGTTTAAATTGTTATCATGATTCCTAGTATCATGTCTAGGGTAATTTTAATGTTAAATATGATTGTTACGATGTTTCCTATATTCTTCCTAATATTTATTCATGTTAGTATCATGCTAGGGTTAAAGATTTGATCTTTATTGCTTAGTGACATGCTAGGGTTTGTTATTAATCTTGTTAGTATCATGCCTAGGATCTTGCTATTATTATTATGCTTTAATATTAACATGAACATGATTACGATTATAATTATTATGATTTATGATGATTATGATTATTTTTATTTATGATGATTGTTATTATAATTATTATTCATGATATGGAGTATTTATTATGTTGCTTGATTTTTATTTATTCTTTATTGCTTGATCACACCTTTTATTGCATCTTAAAGGGAATTTTGTACTTATAATCACGCATAATAAGATAATTAATAATCTTGTTAGGGTTAATATGGTTATAATTCAAGTGATCGCCAATAATAGATTTATGTGTGCATTATATTCAACCAACATAGATTAAACAGGTTTAGGGTTAATCCTATTGATTGTATGTTAAAGCGCACATGAATACGATCAGAAAAAAGTAGAGGCCTATTATTAGGGCAGGTTCAATCTCTTTTAGGTTGGATTTGTACCTTCATCCCCGAACCCTTATTTGGTTCTAGACCTTATGGAGTTGACGATCTCTTTGATCGTTAAGGGGTGTAACCTTCATCCTATGAACGGTTTACAAGTTCCGTAAAAACTTGTTGGCCACTCTTTTGCTATATCTTCTTCCCTTTTGGACGCCACCGTACTTTAGTGTATGATCACAGTGGGGTTCAAGCTTGTGGGATTTAAAGGCTTGAAATTATTCCCTATAGACGCCTATTTAGGTTTCCATCAGATCCCCCTGTGGAAAAAAGATTAAGAAAAGACGGCATTCGTCACTGATCAGGGGTTGTTCTGTTATACGATGATGTCGTTTTGTTTGAAGAATGCGCCTGCTACTTTCCAGCGAATGATTAATACGGTCTTTATAATCAAATCGGGAGGAATGTAGAGGCGTACATTGACGACATGATAGTCAAATCCAAACAACAGGCGGATCATCTTACTGATCTCCGAGAAACATTGCCACACTCAAGCGGCACAAGGTCATGCTAAACCCAAAAAAGTGTGTCTTTAGTGTTGAGTCTGGGAAGTTTCTCGGATTTTTGATTGACCAAAGGGGAATAGAGGCCAACCCTGAGAAAATACAAGCGGTAATCGACATGCATTCGCCCCGTACTGTGAAGGAAGTGCAAAAGTTAACAGGTTATCTTGCGGCCTTGGGGAGATTCCTCAGTTGGTCAGGTGATAAGTTCCTCTACTTCTTCCAGGCAATCACAAAGAAGACCAACTTTGAATGGGGGGACGATGCAGAGGCGGCCTTTCAAAAGCTGAAAACTCATCTGCACTCTTTGCCGAGGCTTGTTAGCCCTTTGCCCAAAGAGAAGCTCTTCATGTATTTAGCCGTCTCTGATCATGCCCTCAGTGTCGTTCTCTTAGCTGAAAGAGACGGCATCCAGCTCCCGGTGTATTTCATTAGCCATGTTCTTAGGAACGCAGAGCTTCAGTACCCCATAGTTGAAAAATTTGGCCTTGCTCTTTACATGGCCATCAAAAAGATAAAACCCTACTTCTTGGCGCATGCGGTGGTAGTCTATACTGACCAACTAATCAAGCGGCCACTCGCAACCTTGGAGTCTTCTGGACGAATGCTTAAATGGGCGATTGAAATGCAAGGATTAGAAATCACTTACGAACCAAGGAAGGCAATAAAGGAACAAGCATTCGCCAACTTTATTGTTAAAATGACGAGGTCGGTTGCACCGGACAACACTAACCAGGTTTGGAAAGTGTATGTGGACGGGAGCTCCACTACGAACGGCTGCGGTGCAGAGATTATCTGTCAATCTCCTTAGGGAGATAAGTACGAATATGCACTGCAGTTCAAGTTCCTAGTCTCTAACAATGAGGGAGAATATGAGGCCCTGCTAGCCGGCATTCGGTATTGCAAGGCGGCAGGGGCAAAGAAAATTGACGCCTACTCTGATTCTCAACTTGTCATACTCCAGGTCAATGGAATGTACGAGACCACTCATCCGGCCATGATAAAATATTTGCAGGCGGTCAAAAATGAAGTTGGGACACTCGAGGAATTCCATCTAAGTCAAGTTCCCAGGTGTTCAAACAATCAGGCGGATGCTCTGTCAAAACTAGCATCCGCCTCCTGTGAAACGCCTCGGTCAGTTTTCTGGGATGTCATGGAAAGCAAAGAATTCTCCAACCATGCCATGACTATTTAAAAGGAAGTATGCTTTATGAATTCCACTCATCTTTCAATGTGGGACTTTTCACAAAAAGATCCCACATGGAAAGATTGGTGAATTCAACCCTTAGTTAAATAAACCAAGGAACAAGTAACAAGTGTCACACGGTTAGGAGTGGACCACTTTCTCACTTGGTCCCCAAGGCATTTCACATGAAATGTGAACTAACCATGTGTCACCCAACCTTGAGCCCCAAGTTGGGTTCGGTTGGGCCATTTTATTTTGGCCCGTAACCATGACCCTTCACCCCGGGTCCACGACCCCTTTCCACTTGTGACGCCACCGTGGCGCACTGCCACGTGGCATGTTGCCTACGTGGCACACTGCCACGTGACACACTGCCAACGTGGCTGCCATGCGTGCTGTCACGTGTGCTGCCACATGGCGTTTTTGCCATGTGTGCTTGGCATGCTCCTATTGGGAACGCTTTCCTTGTTAGTTGAAGCATTTTCCCGTCTCGCCAAATCCTAAATTTTGGCTCGACATTTGAGAATCTCCGACGCTCAGTTTTGGCGCTCCAAGCTCGAATTTCCGACGTCTAAATATTTAATACTCAGGCGACGAATTAATTTCTTCCGAATTAATTCGTCGAGTCAGTTCGTATATTTTGCTTGGGTGTGACCCGAAGGGTTCAGTCAAGTTTAAGCTGTAAAATTAATTATATTAATATTACTGATCAGAAGCGGCCTCCAACCAGGCATTATGATCACTTGACCTTACTGAATGTATTAGCTTTCTAATAATTCTGAACCCGCTATCAGAATAATACACTTGTTCGAAGGACACCATTCCTACCAATCTCCCACTTGTCCTTCCGGACAAGTGTGCTTTTAGTGTATAGCCCCTTTCCTATGTCTCTTTATGTCTCTTCATGAACTACAGAGTAAGATTACTCGTCATCTCTGTTACGTCTCGAAGTGTTTCTCGAAATCCGAGTTTGACTGTCAATAAGCAGATGATTTCTAAAATCCATCTAAGCACGACCATGCATTTTCACAGTCTCGCTCTTTGAGAGGCCTTGTAAACAACAAGACATGTTCCCTATTGTTAGTAGGGGGACATTTCCAATCTTGTAATGTATTTTCTCTTACTAAGAGGACCTAGCCAGCCGATATCTGTCGTTATAATCCCCAATTACGGCAGACGTTTGGCGGATACCAAAGCGGACTAGTACTCAAACAAGAGACCTCCCACTACTCATGATCAAGGAAAAGAGTTCCGATAGTAATAATGAGAAAAATACTTATGACGATTTTAAATCTCTTAAAGTATTCTCATAGGTCGATCCAGTATGGTTCTAAACCAATACCTGTGCAAATGATTTATATCCTCATAGCACAAGAAACGGTGCTATAAATCATACTACACACTAATCTCTAATGGTCATTAATCGTCCACAAAAAATATGACCTTGATTAGGGATAATTTTCGATTAAAATATTCAATGTTCACTTAATAGGTGTTTCTTTATCCAGCCATTGACTTGATACCCTATTTTGAATATTTATTAAAATCGAATGGACTCATTATTTAATTCTAAACCATAGTTAAATAGTTTTGTTGAATATTTAGAAATATTTTATTCCACTATGAAACTTCACAATATTTCATCTTATGATAAATGGTTTTTCCTAAATGTTTTAAGAGTAGTACACTTCATAAAACATTCATAGAAATAACACTCATATTTGATATGCTTGATTTCTTTCATGCAATTATGAATGTTGTCGTTCACTTATTGCATAAGTTTATTTATAATTACTTTGCAAACCTTAGCATCTTCATTATCCACCATTTCCATAATAAGATGATAAAATTTTGAGAGTGTTAATGGATTACATGTGATTCAGGATTTATTGTCCAAGCAATGGCTCCCACTCATTTTCATGATTTGAGACCTTCTACTTGACAACCTACAGTCATCAATGTTCAACAACGAACTTTTCGATTTAACATCTATCTTATTATTGCCTTTAAGGAAACAATATTCTCAACATATGTTTTAGTAGACTCTCCGATGATGCCTTGCATGGATTTCACTCCAAACGACTCACAATGATTTAGAATACTCAAATCACTTACGATCATGGAAATTTATCTTAAATTTCCGCACATTATACATGGATGCATATCCATGTTATCATTCTCAAGCCACGACACTTCTTGCCTCGTGCTTATAAATGGCTTCCTTGCTAAGGATCTAATCCTTGTTAAGGTTTGTGCTTGCAACATCAAAACTCAAGTTGTATTTGTTTCCATGCGTCAAGAACTCATCCAACTAATTATTTAAGTGCTATGGATGTTGTTTCGGGGGTTTAAATCCCTTGAGAGAGTTACAACACTGAAACTGGATTCAGCAATGGACGCTTGTACCTGCAAAGCAAACGGATCGCCAGATGGTCGGTGGTCCGCCTCCGAAGATTAAGTTAGTAAACGTTTGGTAATAAAACGTGCGGAAGTAAAGTTATCTTCTTAGATTCCAAGCTCAGGTAAAGTGTTGTCTGTTCTTTAAAACTGACAGCTCTGAAATAAAAGTGATGTGTTGTATCGTATTACGCGTGTATTCATGTCCCGTCATAAATGCGAGAATGTCCCTATTTATAGGGTCCTTTTGGATAGTGTGCCCTCCCTATGATCTGGTGACCTAGGCATTAGGTCACGCCGCAAAACGGTGCCTCAAGGTTTGGGCCCTTGAAGGCCGCCATTCTAGAGGCAATGCTGAGTGACACGTGTCACTAAGCCCAAAAGGCCTTTGGGCGACTTTTCGGATGACACTCGTCGCCTTCCGATTGGTCCATGATGGATCATCATTCTCTTTAGGGCAGAGGAATGTCTGCCCTCCACGTGTCATCATCTCATAGGTCCAAATGGCACCTTTACTTAGGACACGTGGCATTTTCTGATTGGGCCCCCTGGCCGGGTAAAAAAACCCAAATCATTTGCCCCTCACAGAGGTAACGTGCATTGCACATGGCACCTATGACAGGTGTCTTCCTATGACTGGTTGGATTTTCAAATTGCTTTTAGGGGAAAAATTAGGGTTTCCCCTTTCTATAAATAGGAGGGTTTGACTTCATTTTCACTTTCACACCTTTGCGAATCTTTGGAGAATCTCTGGACTTTTGACTTTCAAAGACTCTCAAATACCCTAAATTTGTCAAGCATCCGACGTTCGGCCTTTCTGTTCAACTGCTTCAGCCAACCAGGCGTCTCACAAAACCTTCTTCTAAGGTAACCGCCTGCTCTTTTCTTTTATTTTCTCTTGTATTTTTCATTTATTCGAATGGTTTCCCAAACTTACACGGCACGGCCTAGGTTAGCGATTAGCCGGTCACCTGGGACGGCTGAATCTAGAACTAGGAGTGCAGAATACTCGTTCGAGAACTTTCCTTTACGTACATCTCCAAATCCGACAGTGTCTGTGCATCTGCAGGACACGATGGCTCGAACAAATCAGACAACAAGGAGATATAGGCCGGATGGTTCCTTTTCCAATTCGGACAGTGAGACTCCAAATTCATACGGCTTCATTAGGGTGCCATTTAGTGAAATTTCTGAGCACCCCCCAAACCCTTCTTCTGACCTTCCCCAAACTCCAACACACTACTCTCCCCCTTCTTCAGGCGGCACCCCTAGTGATACTATTCTAAGGGAAGCCGACAGTTAGTACCAGTCCGAGCCTTCAGAACAGACGTCGGAAGATAGTCTAGGGGAGGACCCTGCTGGCCCTAGCCGGCAGTACCTTAGCTCTAGGGATAGCTCCGATTATGATTCGGCCTCGTCATCTTCTGATAGCGCCCCGTTAACTCAGAGGAAGCCCGAGCAAAAATAGAGACTGCAAGGGAATCCTTGTCAGTAGAGAAAGGGGAAGACTGGGCTGAGCCGAGTGCTTCCAAGCGCTTAGAACGCGCCCCCTACTATCACCATGTTCCGCAAAGCAAGCGGACCTCTATGACATCCGGTCTTGCCAATTTCAGGCGCAAGACCGTAATGGGGCATAGCTTTTCCATGTCTGTCCCCAACAAGGATGATACTATAACCTGGCCTTCCCTGGCCAGTTATAAGGACCAAGCCTTTGGCTTCTAAGAGGCGGTCCTTCTGGCTGGTCTGCGCTTCCCTCTCCATCCGGTCGTGGAGAGAATACTGGACGGATACCAACTGGGTATCTGGCAACTTGTCCCGAATTCCTGGATTAATATTATCGGGTATGTTGTCGCATGTGAAATGCTGGAGGTGGATCCCAGTTTTGAGGCATTCGCCCACATGCACTATCTTAGCCGAGCGCCTGCCAAGGGCAGCGAAGGCTGGTACTCCTTATCCACCTGCAAGGGGTACATGATGGCAGACGGCAAGGAGAACAAATGGAAGGACTGGAGAACAAAGTTTTACATTGTCCATTCCTCCGAAAGCCGACTGAACCAAAAATATAATAGGTGGAACAAGGATCCGCTCCTCCTGGCTGGCAAAAGCGCTTTGCCCCCTCTCCCTAGGCGGGCCCAAGAGGAAATTTTTTACAGGGGTTTATTTAATGTGTCCGTTCGGACAAACGACCACGGAGAGAAAATAGTCGTCCCCCAGAGCTACATTCCCCTTTACAAGTGGCTAGAAGATGGGGTGTACTTGGCCGCTTGTGGGCTAAGTTCTGAGATGCCGAGAGGTAGTCGGCCGTCTGATCTTTTGCAAACTTTAGGTTGTTTTTCAATGTTTGTTTATAAAACCTAACTCTTTCTTTTGGTGCGGACAAAGCAATGGAAAAGCTCTCGGCAACAAAGAATCCGGTTGTCGTCTTTGCAGCAAAGTACCGCACCAACGTCCTTAACAGGGCGAATGACGAGCAGAAAGCAGCCAGAACTCCCAAGGTAGCTGTTTGACACTTGGTATATTTTTTCAACAGAGGTTAAATTTTGACCGCCTACTTTTATGATGCCTTTCATTTTGCTCAAACAGAGCGGTTCCATCAGGCCTTCTCCCTCCAAACAATCCCAACCCAAAATTCAAAAAACTGGGGCGGGTGATGTGAGTGAATCCGGAAAAAGCCGGAAACACATTGCTCAAAAGCCTAAGAGAGGGGACGGCTCTACTCTCGAAGCTGACAGGGAGGTCAGCAAACCGGATGCTACTCAGGCATCGAAGGGTGGCTTTAAGCAACCCAGTACTGTTGTCGGCTCAGCTAGAGAGAAGAGGCGTCATGTGAAAGAGGAGGAGACTCAGCCATACAGTATAAGTTGCATCTTTGTTTAATTTCATCATCAAAACAATTTCATTGAGTTTTCTTGACTAACTTATAATTTTGCAGCTCCTGTGAAAAGGCCGACCGTTGTCCAGATGGCCAAGGAGATGCTGAGGGCGCTTGATCCTGGGGACAAGACGTCCGTGAGAGGAGTCGGCACCCTTAACTTGGATGCCATCTTGGGGAACCTCTGCAAGGTAAACAAGTTAGCTCAATTTCCCTTAATGTTTAAGCATATATCCGACTGGTCTTGACCATTCGGCTCTTTTCTTATTTCCAGGCCATGCTGCGCGTCTAGGGGCTAAGTAGGCCAATCCAGGAGAAGTCTAAAGAGGTAACAGCCGCTAAAGCTCGAGCCGAGTCCGTCTTAGACCGAGCTCAATTTGAAATTGCTCGGAATGAGCTTCTAACGCTTGGTATGATGTATTCCCAGGCGGACGCCAACCTGCAGGTGAAGAAGGACTTGGATTCGGCCCGCTCCAAAATTAACGACCTTAAGGCCGAGGTTAAAGGCCTCAAGGAAAATCTTGAGCCTCTTCAAGAGGCCAAGAAAGAGGCCGAGAGGGCCAAGGAGAGGGTTGGCCGCCTGGAGAACCACCTGTCGAACCAGGAGACGCAGTTGAAGGCCAAGTTCGAGTCCTGGGCGGAGGAGGAGAAGCAGGCCCTTGTCAAACAAATGATGGAAGACTTTGAGACCATCATGCGGACGGCATGGGAGGCAGTACATCCGGGTGTTTGTTTTAGCATCTGGAAGTCCAAGTTTGATCAAGCAAACGAGGATTTCAATGTTCAACTCCTTCGTCAGGCTGAAGCTAAGGGTGAAGAGGTCGACTCCTCTTCAGGCTCTTCCGGGGACGAGGACGGGGAAGAAGAGAATGAGGAAAATGAAGAGCAGCCGACAGGTGAAAACGCGGCTGCCAATGCTGATAATCCCTCTGCCCCTTAAAGCTTTATAGTAGTTATTTCTGCGGCCGAATGGCCATACATTTCATCTTCCGGCCTGCGTGCCGAGTATTCATATATCTTTACCGACCAAGGGGTCGAGTATTTTGACAATTTCTCTGGCTTTTCCAGCAAACATTCTTGCCCAGTCGTCTGGTGGCGATTGGGCCTTTTAATTTAAAATCACTCGGCCGTTTGGCTGAAGCTATTCATACTTTTCTTTAAATTTTTTCATTACATGTTTTACGGCCAAGTATTATAACCTATATAACATGCGAATGTTCTTGTCCTTGGGTGGATGTCGTGTGGTTTCGGTTGAGTGGCTTGATTGACTTAGAAATTATTGATACTTAAAAGAGTATGCATGGTTTCTAAGTCAATCGATCACTATGGTGATTGCCCCAAACCACGCGACAGAAGGCCATCCGGAGCTAATGAATAATTGTTTTCATTCGGCCATTGGCTCAAACGAGATACAAAATTCTTGCCTTAGCAAATTTGAAAAGAAATCCTTCGCCTGTTTTGCCCCGAGAGCTAAGAACAGGCGCATCCGGCCAGAGGCCCCGTGTAGATAAAATGCTAAGTTTTAACATAGTCTTAATTTCACTTTTAAGGATAGTCCGCCTGTCTACCCAAAAGCAAAGTGCAGGCGTCTCCGGCCCACAGGTCCGCCTGTCCTGCGTTTGGGCAGAAACAGACGTATCTGGCCAAGGGCCTCAGTAATTAACTTGACTAGTAGATCAGTAAAAATATTTCGCCTGTCTAGCCCTAGAGCACAAACAGGCGCATCCGGCCTAATGCCTCAATAGCCTCTACTTATGAAAAAGTGACCCTTTTCCGACTGTGCTAGAACAGTTAGAAGATTCTGGCCTTTTAGATTTCACTTTCGATTAAGTCAAACAACTGCGGATGCTGCCTTAGCATTTGGTAGGGATGTTTGATGTAATTTGTAGAGCAATGTGCCACCCAAATGGGAGATGCTTCTCCTCAACGAATTCACCAGAATTGGCGTCGCCGATTATCTGACTCATGTTGGAGCAGACGGTCGTACTCATGTTGGAGCAGACTGTGACCATTCAGTCTCTATCTGTTTTTCTTAATATCTGGCCATTGGCCTCAAAATGATTTTATCTGGCCTTAGGCCTTTTAGAGATTTAAGCAGTTATTTGTTAAGTGTTAACATAATGCTCAAAGAATTTCGTAGGAACGACTGCTCTAGAGTAGTCGGCTCCTTCATAAAGGTTGGGGCGTCTGTTATTGGGACAGACGTTACCCAAATACATTGGTCGTCTGTATTTTGTACAGGCAACAATAATAATAAAAAGACAAGTTTGAAAATGAAGGCATATTCTCATTAGCAAAGTTTGAAATGACAAAATTTGAGGTATTTACATTTGTACTTACAAATGGTACTTTTTCAAGATGTCCACATTCTAAGTTCTAGGCAGCTGCCTGCAGGTGCCGTCTCTTACTTCCTCATATATTTGGTAGGGACCTTCCCAATTTGGGGTCAACTTTCCCTGCTCATTTGCTTTACCGATTGCCTCCATTTTCCGTAACACAAAGTCCCCCACTTTGAGAGGACGATTGTGTACTCTTTTGTTGTAAGCCCGTGTCATTCTCAGACGGTAAATTTCATGGCGCAAGGCAGCATTGCCCCTGCGCTCTGGAAGTGAGTCCAATTCCAGCCGCATGGCCTCCTAGTTGGCTTCTTCGTCATATAACATGACTCGAAGAGTCGACTCATAGTGTTCAATGGGCAGGACAGCTTCTGCTCCATACACCATGAGGAATGGGGTTTCTCTAGTTCCCCCTTTAGCAGTCGTTCTGATGAACCAGAGGACGTGTGGTAATTCATCCGCCCAAAGACTACTAGCTCGTTCAATTTTCTTTTTAATCTCGTTTGAGATTAGTTTGTTGAAGGCTTCAACCTAGCCGTTTGCTTGGGGCCGGCCGACTGATGCAAAGAAGCTTGAGACCCCTTGTTCTCCCAACCAAGTCTTGATTTGAGGCGTTTGAAATTAAGGACCATTGTCAAAAACCATAGACATGGGCACCCCGAAGCGAGTGATAATATTCCTCCAGATGAAGGAAATAACGTCCTTCGTCTTAATTTTTTTGACCGCCTCCGCCTCTACCCACTTGGTAAAGTAATCCACAGCTACCAATATAAAGCGCTTGCCGCCTGGTGCCGCGATGTAAGGCCTAAGTATGTCCATGCCCTATTTGGCAAAGGGTATTGGGCGTGGATGGCCGTCAGGTCTGTGGCCAGACGATGGATGAGCTTGCCAAACTTTTGACACTTGTCACACTTTTTGACCATTTCCATAGCATCTGACTCCAAAGGTCGCCAAAAATAGAGTCGCCTGGCCTTGGCAGCCAGGGACCTGCCGCCTATATGGGAGGCGCAGAACCCCGCATGCAAATCTTTGAGGACCTCTTTACCCTTCTCTAGGGTAACACACTTCAACAAGGGTTTCAAGAAACCCGTTTTGAAAAGTTCTCCTTGTCTCAGCTCGAAGTTTTCCGCTTTCTTCTTCAGAACAGCCGCCTCCTGGGGTGAATCAAGGAGCTTGCCGTCTGCAAGATAAGCCTAGATGTTGTCCATCCAGGTAGAGCTTCGGTCGAGAATTCCAATGTGGTCTTCATTAGATATACTTCTCTTTTCCATGACTTCCCAGAAGACCGACCGAGGCGTTTCACAAGAGGCGGAGATGCTAGGTTTGACAGAGCATCCGCCTGATTATTTGAAGATCCTCAAGTGTCCTCCTCAAGTGTCCCAACTTCACTTTTGACCGCCTGCAAGTATTTTATCATGGCTGGATGAGTGACCTCGTACGTTCCATTGACCTGGAGTACGACTAGTTGAGAGTCAGAGCAGGCGTCAATCTTTTTTGCCACTACCGCCTTGCAGTAGCGAATGTCATCCAGCAGGGCCTCATATCGGCCTCATTGTTAGAGACCTGGAACTTGAACCGTAGTGCATATTCGTACTTATCTCCTTCAGGAGACTGACAGATAATCCCTGCACCACAGCCGTTCACAGTGGAGCTCCCATCCACATACACTTTCCAAACCTGGTCAGTATTATCCGGTACAACCGGCCTTGTCATTTCGACAATAAAGTCGGCGAATGCTTGCCCCTTTATTGCCTTCCTTGGTTCGTAAGTGATCTCTAATCCTTGCATTTCAATTGCCCATTTAAGCATTCATCCAGAAGACTCCAAGGTTGTGAGCGGCCACTTGATCGGTTGGTTAGTATAGACCACTACCGCATGTGCCAAGAAGTAGGGTTTAAGCTTTTTGATGGCCATGTAAAGAGCAAGGCCGAATTTCTCAACCATGGGGTACCGAAACTCCGCGTTCCTCAGAACATGGCTAATGAAATACACCGGGAGCTGGATGCCGTCTCTTTCAGCTAAGAGAACGGCACTGAGGGCATGATCAGAGACGGCTAAGTACATGAAGAGCTTCTCTTTGGGCAAAGGGTTGACAAGCCTTGGCAAAGAGTGCAAATGAGTTTTCTGCTTTTGAAAGGCCGCCTCTGCATCATCCCCCCATTCAAAGTTGGTCTTCTTTTTTATTGCCTGGAAGAAGTAGAGACACTTGTCGCCAAACCGACTGAGGAATCTCCCCAAGGCCGCCAGACAACCGGTTAGCTTTTGCACTTCCTTCACAGTACGGGGCGACTGCATGTCGATTACCGCCTGTATTTTCTCAGGGTTGGCCTCTATTCCTCTTTGGTCAATCAACAATCAGAGAAACTTCCCAGACTCAACGCCAAAGACACACTTTTTTGGGTTTAGCATGACCTTGTGCCGCTTGAGTGTGGTGAATGTTTCTCGGAGATCAGCAAGGTGATCCGCCTGTTGTTCGGATTTGACTATCATGTCATCAATGTACGCCTCTACATTCCTTCCGATTTGATTAGTGAAGACCGTATTAATCATTCGTTGGAAAGTAGCAGGCGCATTCTTCAAACCAAATGGCATCACCGTATAACAGAACAACCCCTGATCAGTGACGAATGCCGTCTTTTCTTGATCTTTTTTCCACAGGGGGATCTGATGGAAACCTAAATTGGCGTCCATAAAACTCATCAGGGCATGTTCGGTTGTTGAATCGACCAGGCTGTCGATCTTAGGCAATGGATAACTATCCTTTGGACATGCCTTGTTGAGGTCTGTGTAGTCAACACACATCCACCAAGTTCTATTCGGCTTCTTTACTAACACAACGTTAGCTACCCATTCAGAGAAATTGCATGGCCGAATGAACTTGGCGTGCAACAGCTTTTTAACTTTGGCGGCTGCCGCCTGACTTCTTTCCTCGCCATGGTTTCTTTTCTTTTGCCGGATGGGCTTCTTTTTGGGATCCACGACGAGTTTGTGGACAGCAAGATCCGGACTTATGCCTGGCATCTCCTCCACTTCAAAGGCAAAGATGTCTTTGAATTCTCTCAGCAGCTGGTGAAGGCTTTCGCCCAGCTTCGCAAACGCAACCGTCCCCACCTTACTGTCCGCTCTGGGCGACTGTCGTCCAGAGGGATATCAATGTGTTCGCCATCAGGCTGTGGACGGAGATCATCCGACCGTTCCCCGGTCAGTGATTTCTATTGCTTTTCCTTTTTGACCGCCACCAGCTGATCAGTCTTTCTTTTTTTTCCGGCTAGTGGGGCCGACTGTTCTTCCTCGATATTGTCGAGGTCGATCGTTTGCTTGCCCCGGCCGGATGCTATGGCAGCGGGCTTGACGTCCGAGAGATAACATTCTCGAGCCGTCTTTTGGTCCCCATTGAGGGAACCGACTATTCCATCATCCTTCTCATACTTGAGTAGAATGAGCGTAGGGATGATGACGGCCTTGCACTTATTAAGAGTGGGTCGTTCGATGATGATGTTGTAAGTTGTGAGCTCTTCAACTACTAGGAAACGGATGGTCATGTGCCGACCGTCTCCTCTGCTTCCAAGTCGAACAGGTAAGTCAATGCGTCCGGCTGGGTGCACAAGTCCTCCCCCAAACCCAATAAGGGTGTGGGAGACCTCCATCATGATGTCTGGATTGTACTTGAGATTGGACAGGCATTTGAGGCTGATGAGGTCAGAAGAGCTTCCTGTGTCAATCTGGATTCGACCAACCAGCTGATTGGCAACCTTGCATTCAATGACCACAGGGTCATCATGCGGCCGGCGGACTTTGCCTCTGTCCTGCTCGGTGATGACGACTTTAGGGAAGGCAGATGTGCCTGCCGCCTGTCCTTCATCAACAGAGTTGACCATCTTCCTCAGATGGTCCTTGGTGCCCCGAATGGTTGGGCCACCTCCAGCAAAACTGCCTGCTATGGTGTATACCAGATCTTCATCAGTTTCGGCACTCACAGCAGGCTGGGGAGTCTTTTTCTTGGACTTCCATGGGTTTGCCTTTGAAGTCACTTTGGACTTCACATAGGACTTGAGCTATCCTTTGTCGGCCAGATGGTCGAGCTCCCGCTTGAGACTGAAGCAGTCGTTCGTGTCATGGCCAACATCCTCATGGAAATGGCAATGCTTGTTCTTGTTCGGATTTTCAGCGGAACCTTTCATAGGAGTCGGCTTCTCAAGAGTCAGCCGATCCTTAATTTCCAAGAGAATGGAGAAGCAGTCCTTGTGGAATTCGTACCTTGGGACGTACGGTTTCCACTGTTTTTTCTTCTTCTAGGCCGTTTGATCAGAGTTATCAATGACCTAGACTTGTTTTTTCTTTTTGCTCTCTTCTGGTTTAGGAGCCGGCTGAGCAGGCCGACTCTCTTTCTGTTGGTCTGACTTTTTATGGTCCGACTACTTTTTGGAGGAGCAGAGTTCAGTCGCCTGTATATAGGCTTCTGCCTCCCGCAAGGCTCCTTGCAGAGTAAAGATTTGTTTGCGGACGAGTTCGTACTTAAAAGTAGACCCGTCCTTCAGACCCTTAAAAAAGTCTGTGAAAGCGACCTCATCAAACAGCCCATGAATCTGGATTCGTACCAGATTGAATCGTCTGACATAGGAACGCAAGGCTTCTCTATCTCCCTACCGTACGTTGCCCAAGTCAAGGCTTGTCTTTTTGGCAGGGATGTTCATAGAGAAGTTTAAGGCAAACAAGAACGCAAGCGTCTTGAAGCTGTTTATGCAACCAGCCGGCAGATTGCCGAACCACTGTTGGGTTATGCCCTTCAGGGTGGCTGGAAAGCAACGACACCATGCGGCATCATCCAACCCCTGTAGATACATGAGGTGGGTGTATGCTAGCAGGTGGTCTTCTAGGTTGGAGATCCCGTCGTAGGCTCCAACCAGAACATTTTTTACTTTAGCCGGCTGTACGGCTTCAGTTATTTCCCTGGAGAAAGCAGAGGGTTGATCTCCAAGGTGTTACAGCCTAAGTTGTCAGTCCGTCGGCGGATAGCCATATGCCGCTTGTCCTGCAAAGAGGGCAGGCTGCATGTAAGGTAAAACTGGCGCCTGGTACAATGGTTGTGCCATGTACTGGGCCGACTGGATCATATGAGGACCAGACTGAACCCGTGGGCTGCTCGCTAGGGTCTCATGTACAGACTGGGAACACCTCGCAGAGGTATTCTGAAAGCTATCATGATAAGTCGACGTTGAGGCCGAATCCGATAGCTGGGTCTTCTTCTGCTCAATGTATTGCCGAGCATCAAAGAATGTTTTCTTTTTACCATCCGGCTGTATGTGCCGGATGGCTTTTCTTGTGCCCATTTCTGGGAAACGGAGCTTGGTAAGGTCAAATTGGGGCCTAGTCTTCTCAAGGTGAGGAGTCGGATGTCGGTCCCTGATCGACTTCTGTTTGCCAGCTGAGGCTGGCTTCTTGGCCGACTGCTCCTTTCTAGGAGTAGGCGACTTCTTGGAGGCGAGTTATTTAATTTCACCCCTGAGACTGCTCAGGAGTCTCATGAGATCATCTCGAGTGACAGGAGTCGATCCTGCCGCCTGGGAAGGATCGCCCCGCCGCCCCGAGAGCTTCTTTGGCTGACCAGAAGTTTTTCTTGGCCCTGCCTGATCAGCGTGACGCTCCCGCTTTTCCTTATTGCGGATGCGTCTAGAGATGAGGGATCCGTTTGTGTCCACATAGGTTTCGACATCAGCGTCGTCACCCGAGTCATTGTCCATCTGGACCAGTATGTCTTCTGGAGGCCGAGTGGTCTCTGAATTCGGTACAAGGACTTGTGAAGCCATTTCAGAGGTACTCTCCCCATCGACGACGCCAAATGTTTCGGGGGTTTTTGTCCCTTGGGAGAGTTACAGCACTGAAACTGGATTCAGCAATGGACGCCTGTACCTGCAAAGCAAACGGACCGCCGGATGGTCGGTGGTCCGCCTCCGAAGATTAAGTTAGTAAACATTTGGTAATAAAACATGCGGAAGTAAAGTTATGTGCTTGGATTCCAAGCTCAGGTAAAGTGTTGTCTGTTCTTTGAAACTGACAGCTCTGAAATAAAAGTGACGTGTTGTCTCATATTGCGCGTATATTCCTGTCCCGTCATAAATGCGAGAATGTCCCTATTTATAGGGTCCTTTTGGATAGTATGCCCTCCCAAGGATCTGGTGACCTAGGGATTAGGTCACGCCGCAAAACGGTGCCTCAAGGTTTGGGCCCTTGAAGGCCGCCATTCCAGAGGCAATGCCTGAGTGACACGTGTCACTGAGCCCAAAAGGCCTTTGGGCAACTTTTAGGATGACACGCGTCGCCTTCCGATTGGTCCATGCTGGACATCACTCTGTTTAGGGCAGAGGAATTTCTACCCTCCACGTGTCATCATCTCATAGGTCCAAATGGCACCTTTCCTGAGGACACGTGGCATTTTCTGATTGGGCCACCTGGCCGGGTAAAAATACCCAAATCAGATGTTCTTGACTATAATCTAATGATCTAATACTTAGATTAATGTCGACTGGTATTATATACGTACTTCACATGCTCTAAGCAAGTAAGTCGTGTGACGATTCCATATCAAAGCTTTACATGATGGATTTAATTCTAGAATGATTCTCAATTCTATTCTATCCATGTGACATTTAGCTCATTCAGTTACACTGAGTCTTGCCAAAATGTTCGCTATGTGATATGGTTGAAAGTCTCTTACTAGAGTCTTTCTTGGTTGACTTGGTATTTAGCCTAGCTTATACTTAGTTCAAACATTTACTTATCTTCATACATATATGGGTCGAAAGCCTTTCAAAGTCCTTCATGTTTAACATGGTAAATTCCTTTACTCATTTAAACATTTAACTAATTCTATACCATAAAACTTAATTCCCAACATGTACTTAGTATCGTCTTTAGCTTGGTCCATTGTCGAAAATACTTTCAAATCTAAGCATTTTGCATTTGATAGTTGTTTCACAATAGAGTTCGTAAACTTCTCGTTGGACCTTTACTTTTGCTCCCACTAAACTTCTTGTTCATCAGAATTTCTATGTTTCTCCATAAGTCAATCCTCTTATTAACTTTATGAGAAAACACGTTCCAATTCCTTCATGCAATGCTTCCTTTAATCCCATGACGGATTCCATAGTCTTGCTTTCAAATCTAGCATTATTTAGATTTTCAAAACCCTTAGATTATTCCATAGTCACTTCCAAGATCCTATTTTGGGAAGGCGGTTTTGGTATCTATTTTTCCATATTTCATATATGCAATTTTGCTAGATCAATCACGAAAAGACTTAAGCATTCCGATTGGTGAATAGGTTTTTATTAACTCCTTGAAATTAATTATATCCTTTTCAACCAATCTAGCTATGTATGCATATACATTTCAACATTTGTTAGTTTTCTCCTTGAAAACTTATTTGCAATTGATGGATCTTTAATCCTTCATGCAAATTAATCAAGTTTCGAACATGATTTTCAAACATGGAATCTATTTCGGATTTTCATGGCCTCTAACCATCATTCGGAATTTGGATTTGTCATAGCTATCTTACAAGACATTATTCCTTTGCTTGTAATTCTTAGGTTTATTTCTAACTTAATAGAAAATTTATAGGATTCAATCCAAGCCTTTGGTGAATTCTATACCTATACGGGGTAATTGCATCAAACACTGAGTTTTAAGGCGCTTTCAAAGCCCTTTTATCATGTTGATCTTACTCCAACATTTTTAATGTTTTGTGAGTAATGAATTCTATTTTAAGGCACTTGTAAAGTCCTTTTGAGTATTCTTGATCAAGAATTCTCATGAAGTCCTTTAAGGTCTTCCAAGATTCTCAGTTCTAGTTTTTTGCTAAGCTCAATGGTCATCGAGTTCATTTTCCTCCCACTTGTCGTTTTGGAAACGTGTTACTTTCCAGAAAGACACCACTTAGAGCAACAAACATTTTGTTCTCAATTAGGATGTGGAGGTAATGCCCGTAGTCTCACTTGAATGCTTACAAAGAGACATGTATATTGTCTTTGGGTAAAAGTTCATTGTGAAACAAACAGTTAGCTCCCACATGAGCTATCTTTAGTCTTTATTGAGCCATTCAACTCCCACTGAGCCACTTAGCTCCCACTGAGCTAGTAAACTCCCACTAAGACTAAGAGCCTTAGACATATACTTGAAAAGACTTTTAGAAGTTATTTCAATCCATAACTGAATATGGCGTCCTTTCTTAGCTTCGACATATTGTTTAGTGTAACATTAGTCATTTGTGCAAATCTTTAAGAACTTTATAGGAAGGGTTGTGAACCATCATCGTTTGAGTCATTTTCCAATGACATCGAGGTCTTCGTGAGGACACACTATGTTCTTTGTGGAGTTCTTTATGAAAATTTCTATTCATAACTTTGAGATGGTTACGCTTGGCTCAAGCAAACATTGCTCGATCTAATCTAGAAGTTTTGATATCTTGCCAAGTCGATTCTGTACTTCACTGGACTCTTGAGCTACTCAGGTTGATGAATATAGCCATATCCTTTCAAATTCTTTGTGAAACGTTGAAGTAATTGATTCCTCTTTAGCCTTCGGAGTCAATTGTCTATACCAAGAACAATACCTCTCTTCTTTGTCGGTTTCAACAACTAAGACTTGCTTGTCTTAGAATGATTCCAAATCGAGCAACTATCAAGAGCCTATCTAATAGAATCTTGAGTAAGTTCTTGTTGATATAATATTGCTAAAGATGTTTGGAACGCAAATCAAGGCCATGACTTGAACTTAGTGAGTTAATCATATTAGGGAAATTTTTTTTTTAATCAAGCATTCTTGACTTAACGCTTGGATAACCATGCCATTCAAATAAATTTCGCAACTATTGCTGATTACTTTGAATGTGAGTCTTTCCGTGTGTAAACGGATTAATTGTTGATTATGGAACATAATAACCATTATTTGTTCCAGCCTTTGGCTTAAAAGGTCTTTAAACAAAACATACGACCTTACAACTGATGTAGCTCTTCTTGCTTCATTTCTAAGCTTGTAAGTCGATAACTTAGCTTAACTTTAATAGTTTGAGGTCACTATCATAGTGGAACACTCAAGCAGTATCCGATACTTGTGAAGATAACGAATTGCTAAGTTAACTACAATAACATGAACTCATGAGTTGAAATGGAATCTAATTCCTTTCCTTTGTTCCTTCTTTCCTATATTTCTTATCATACAATATCTCATAATCTTACTTTAAGAATTATTTCTTTAAGTACCTTGACTCTTATACTTTGTTAGGCATAATCAAGCACCTAGTGCGCCGTAAAACAAAGTTCCATCTTTTCCATTAATTCTTACTCGAATTACTACATCAATGAGTCCTACTCAATTATGTATGATGCAAAAAGATACATTGGCTGGCAAACATTGACAATCTTGAGTTTGCAACTCAATGCCTTATGTTTTATCAAAACTACCTAGTATTTTGAATACATGATGTCCAACCATCCTTTCGGACTTAGTTATAAAAGTCATTTATGAGAATTGTATTTTAGAAATGCTTTTCCTGTCTTTGAGAACTATTCTCAAGGATTTCCTTTACCAATCATGGAAACAATATTATTTGATTTAGAATACTATAAATATAAGTGCAAAGTATAACCATTTATCAAGAACATAATAAGTTTGAAATTTAATAGCATTCATCCAAACTTCAATCTTATTAAACGTCTTATTTACGCATAAAAATTGTCCCTATTTGGCGAAAATAAGGCGATTCCAAGATCCGAAGAAACAAAGAGTGGTTAAGCATACTTTGGCTTGTCTTAACACTCAATCTTCTTAGGTAAGTATTGCCTTGCTAATGGCTCTAAGACACTCTTGGTTAGATAATCGTCGCATCTAATGAATCTTTGACGATGTATCTCTTTTGCCACGGTATGTGAGGACTCCTCACTCATACCGACGAGTTCAACCAAAACAAACATGCACACCCGGTGTGCCTTATGAGCCTTGGAGTAGTGATGGAACCTCGCTTTGGCGTAGCCTACCATCACCCTCGTTCGGTTGGTAGGTGTTATTTTGGAAAGGCAAATTTGACTCAAGATTATTAGGGACCTAGGATTTCTATGTTGGTTGATTTAAGTGAACTTAACTAATCATCGCAACATAAAGAAAACCTAAACATGCATCTAACAAATAATTCACATGTATATAAGCATAAAATATAAAACAAAATAATAGACGCATATTGGCAACTAGCATGACCCCTTGAATTCTTCAAGTCTTCAAAAGGTCTTCATTTGCAATTCAAGGCTTTGTCTTCCAAGATACGTCGTCTTCAAGACTTAACCAAACTATGCAAATACTAGTGTCTATGACTAGGAATAATATAAATATTAAGGTACAAAACTACTTAACGGTTCGTAGACCGTATTTAGATTTACAAAAATACATAACGGCACGTAGTCCGTATTTTCTATCCTAATCGGATCCCACTAGTTGCCATTTCATAAAACCTGCGAGAGAGAATATACATTCAATTCATCCATTCACTATTTGTGAATGGCCCATGCAATTTACAATATCAAACAAGTAAAAAGCATTTAAACAACGCGCGCACTAGTAACTAATCTAGGTGGTTAATCCGATTAACACTCCTAATTAAAACTAGTAAAAGTTGTTTAACCGATTATGTAATTTGACATCATTAATTAATTGAAACTCCCACTAAATTCCGCATTTCCCTTAATTAATCCAATTAATTAAGTCGGTAGCACCCAAACTAGTCAAAATTAAATTTTTCCAATGCCGCTCAAAACCGAGGCCTAGCCTCCCAAAATTTTAATTAAAATAAACAAAATTAGTTAAAATAAATAAAACGGCAAAATAAGCAATATTAAGCCAACCGCATTTCAAGTGGCTTTCGCTTTAAGCGTTTTACCAAGGAAACTCGAATAATCGCGGCTCATGCAAACCAAGCATACTACGGCTATTCACCGCACCAAGCATATGCACACACAAAAAACTACGCACACACAGCCTGCGGCAAGCAGCCATGGGCTGCTGCCACTGCCACATGCACAGCCATGGCTGCAGGTGCGTGGATGCTGCGGTCGTGTGCTGCTGCCGCTCTTGAGGCCGCAAGCAAGGCGGGGTAGCCACCTTAGCAGCAGCAAGCGGGCTGCTATGCAGCCCGGCAAGCCAAGGGTGGTTCTTTTCCTCGTTTTGCGTGCCATGGCCTCGGGATTTAATCCATTTCGCGAGACATAATTAATTAATTCTAAATTAATTTTAGAACTAACTTAATGAGCAAAAAATAAAAATTTTAAACAAGTCTAACTTAATAAAATTTCAAAGTGCAAATAACCAAAATAATTCCAAGAACCATTCTTAATTAAATTGGTTTAGCTTGGTGCAATAACAAAGTTTAGGCAATTTCTCACTTTTAATTTAATCAATTTAAATTAAACTTGAGAATTTGACAAAGTAAGGGCAAGTTGGAAAAATATGAACTTTAATGTTCAAATGAAAATTCCAACATCTAAATTTTGTGAATCCTTGAAAATTATATCTTCCAACATGAGGATAACCAAATTTCTAACACAAAAATTGAAACTTTATGTTTCCCATCAACTTAAAATGATTAAAACAACAAAGTTTAATACAAAATAACATGGAATTAAGTGGTTTTTAAAGTTTCAATCACTTATCATAAATAAAGATTGAATCTTTAACACTTAGGAAGCCTCAAAACAAAAATTTTCACACTAAAAAGCAATTAGTTTGCAATTATGTGAAAATAAATCAACCTTTAAGCATCAAATATTACCAAGTAAGTGTGCTTTAAGGGGACTTAAAAAAAAGCAGAAAATAATGCAAATAATCAACCACATAATCAACAAATTATGCCATTAATTTCAAGGTTAGAAAAGACTTAAAATTTTTCGTCAAAAACGAAAAATCCCTCGAAAAAGGCATTTCTGGTCAGAATTTGGCTAAAATCACAGTCCCAAAGGGGTAAAACCTTTCCAGAACACCTTTTCCACCCAAAATTCACTATTTTTGGGCGAAACTCTGGGTTCTGGGCCAAATTCGACATAAAAAACGGGATTTAGATAAATAAAACCGAGCTACTAATCTAATTAGCAACTTAAACCAGAAAAATAAGCCAAAATAAACCTTGAAAAACATGATTATAAAAATAAACGAGCGGGGCTCCGATACCGCTGTTGGGTTTGGTGAGTCCGACTCACCGCGGAAACAACCCTGACCCAAGGAACCACTCGTAATTAATAAAACCATAAAGCATAAATAAATAAACACAAGAAAAGGAAGAACGAATCATACCCTTGAAGCGAGCTTCGCCCTCTCAAAACGGGCTCTTACTTGAAAGCCTTGAGCACCGCAAATGTCCTGTCTCCAACGGTATCCACCCACAAAGGACGAACACGACTGTTTAGGTCCGCTACCTTGGAGTTAGCAAGGTCCGACCAAAACCCAAGTGTTAATGGAGTTTAAGAGTTTTTCCCAAAATATGGAATGCTCTTTCTAACTCCCACTCAAGCAAAGAATTCTCAAGCCATGCCATGACTATTTATAAGGAAGTATGCTTTGTGAATTCTACTCATCTTTCAATGTGGGACTTTTCACAAAAAGATCCCACATGGAAAGATTGGTGAATTCAAACCTTAGTTAAATAAACCAAGGAACAAGTAACAAGTGTCACATGGTTAGGAGTGGACCACTTTCTCACTTTGTCCCCAAGGCATTTCACATGCAATGTGAACTAACCATGTATCACCCAACCTTGAGCCCCAAGTTGGGTTCGATTGGGCCATTTTATTTTGGCCCGTAACCACGACCCTTCACCCCGAGTCCACGGCCCCTTGCCACTTGTGACGCCACCGTGGCGCACCGCCACCATGGCGCACTGCCACGTGGCATGCTGCCTACGTGGCACACTGCCACGTGGCACGCTGCCACTATGTTAATTTCTATTTTTATTTTATTAAATTTAATTTCTTTTTTTTCTTTTTTTATTCTATTATAAGTGATTAGGGAAATTTGCTCCCACCAATCACCATCTGACATGTGGACCAATCAGGTTCCGCCATGTGTCCGTCACATGGGCCAATAGGAGCCTGCCACGTGTCAAGCAATGATCCGTCCACCTTGGACCAATTACGACACGACATGTGTCCTTTCCATGACACCTGGGAAAACCGGCCACCCAGGCCCAACTTCCGGGGGAAGCCCAATCAGCCCTAGGTTAACCTAAACCTAGGATTGGCACGTTTCCCAAGGTTATAAATACCTCCCTTAATCCTCATTAAGGGGAGAGGACGGAGATTACACATTAATTACAGAGAGAATAGGCTGATCACGCTAACGAAGCATATTACGCTAAAAACTCACATTAAACACTCTCACCTAGAGAGATCCAATCACTTTAATTTCCGCATTAATTACTCCTTAATCAAGTACTAACTTGACCGTTGGAGGCGGAGCTCCCACCACCAGGAGTCTCCGTTGTTTTGCAGGTACAGGCGTCCGGTTCCAGTCTCGGAATTGTAACTCTCCCGCAAGACATCAGAAAACCCCGAAACATTTGGCGCCGTCTGTGGGGAGAGTACTTCTGAGATGGCATCCAAGTCTGTACCGACTCCCGAAGAGAGGCGTCCCCTAGACGACCCCCTCAAGTTCAGTCGGACCACGATACTGAGGATGAATTTGAAGTTGAAGCTCACACAGCTTCAGACGGGACCCTAAGGGCCCGACGTACCCGTCATACCGAAAGGAGGGAACGGGAACATCTTCATACAGGAAGCGAGCCAGCAGGCGCACCGCCTGTTCAGCAACAGCCGACTGATGGGTTTGCTCCCATCACAAGGAACGAACTCATGACCTTCATGAGGGACTTCAAGGGAGAGATTCAAGAGTTGATCAACAAGAAGCCGCCTGCTCTGGTCAAGGAGCATTCGGCTAAGAAACCCTCCACTTCACTGAAGAGGAAGCCAGTTCAAGGGCGAGAGGCGACTCCTCATCCTAAATCTAGGAAGCGGGAGCCACCTGCCCTTGATTTCACAAAATTCCGTTTTCCTACAGGAAATAGGAAACCTGTTCGTCACATTCAGGCGGACGGATCGAAGCAAACATTCACAGACGCTCGGCTACTGCTAGAGCAGAAGAAGAGTGACTGATTGTCAGAGTCGGCCTCTACTTCGAACTTTCAAGACAGTCTGCGAAATGCCTCGATGAGGCATACTCAGTCGTGTCATGAGAGTTAGTCAGGCGGCACCTCCCGTCAGTCCGGCTTTCATAGCGACCAGGCAGTACCAAACTTACCATTTGTGCCGCAACAACAGTATTTTTTGCAGCCACCTCTGTTTGGTGGACCTGCAGCAAAAAACGTCCAACCTATGGACTGGCAGCTACGGTTGCTTAGACTTGGTGAACAGCCGTCGGCCTTCTCCAAGGAAATTACTGAAGCCGCTCAGCCGGCCAAAGTGAAAAATGTATTAGTAGGCGCCTATGACGACACTACTAACCTAGAAGACAATCTTATGGCCTTCACCAACCTGATGTACCTTCAAGGGTTGGATGATCCCACCTGGTGCAAGTGTTTCCCAGCGACTCTCAAAGGAATAGCACAACAATGGTTCGGCAACCTGCCGACTGGTTGTGTAAATAGCTTCAGGACGCTTGCTTACTTATTCACCTCCAACATCTTCATGAACATCCCTGCGAAGAAAACGACCCTTGATTTAGGAACAATTCAGCAGGGCGAGAAGGAGGTGCTTCGTTCTTACATCAGGCGTTTTAACCTGATGAGAATACAGATTCAAGGGTTACCAGATGAGGTAGCCTATACTGATTTTTTCAGAGGTCTCAAGGACGGGTCGACCTTCAAATTTGACTTGGTCCGAAAGAGGATGGCGACTCTTCAAGAGGCCTTGATTGAAGCGGAAGCCTATATACAGGCGACTGATCTTTGTAGTACGGGAAGACAGTCGGACGGTAAAAGGTCCGACAAAAAAGAAGGACGACGGAAGCAGTCGTCCAACAAAGACGAGAAAAGGAAAGAGGTCTGGGCGGCTGATTCCTCTAAACAGCCGGCCCAGAAAAAGAAAAAAGAATTCAAACCATACTCCCCAAAGTATGCGTTTAACAAGGATAACCAGTTTATCCTAAAAGAAATCAAGGGACGGATCTCAATTGAGAAGCCGGTCCCCATGAAGGGTTCTGCAAACAACCGGAACCAAGATAAATTTTGTGCTTATCATGATGATGTTGGTCTTCACACTAATGATTGCATCAGTCTCATGCGGTATCTGGACCGCCTTTTTGAGCAAGGTGATCTTGACACTTATGTCAAGAAATCTACGGGGAACACTTCCTCAAAAAAGCAGTCGGCCAAAAAGAAACAACAGGACGACAGCTCCGATACAGATGATGCAGTCGTCTACACCATTGCAGGCGGCTTCTCAGGAGGCGGCCCCACTATTAGGGGCAACAAAGCCAATATCAGGCGTTTAGATGTAAATTCCGTTCACCAAGAACGGCCGTCCAAATATTCATTTCCTGATATTGTCATCACTGAAGAAGATCTAGGAGGGGTAAGAGGGCCGCATGACGACCCTATCGTTATTGAATGTAAAGTGGCCAACCAGAGAGTTTGCCGAATCATCATAGATACCGGAAGCTCCTCAGATCTCATCAGTAGCAAATGTCTGTCGAAACTAAAATATCAGACTGATTGCATACATCCGGCCTCCCACCCTTTAGTAGGGTTTGGAGGAGGAGTCGTCCACCCAGTGGGACGAGTGGATTTACCCATCTATCTAGGCGAAAAAGGGGAAGGACGACACATGGTAGTCCGTTTCCTGGTAGTAGAAGAACTCTCGGCTTACAACATGATTCTGGGACGACCAACCCTGAATAATTCCAAGGCTGTTATAATCCCATCTCTAATGTTGCTCAAGTTTGAGAGGGATAATGGAACAGTCGGCTCCCTAAGGGGAGATCAGAGGATGGCCCGAGAGTTCTATCTCTCGGA
Source organism: Chenopodium quinoa (assembly GCF_001683475.1). Taxonomy (NCBI): domain Eukaryota; kingdom Viridiplantae; phylum Streptophyta; class Magnoliopsida; order Caryophyllales; family Amaranthaceae; genus Chenopodium; species Chenopodium quinoa. The sequence goes on from NW_018742225.1 coordinate 1,629,422, forward strand.
TGTCAAGCACACTGTTATGGCCACTGGGTCAAGTGGTGAAAAAATAGACCTTGACAATGTCAAGAAGAGTGCGCCTGTTCAAGAAGCAGGCGGCAAGAAGAGAAAGGCATCCCAGACAGGGGCCGCAAGAAAAGAAAGAAAATAGCAATCATTGGCAGAGGAGCGGTCGGATGAGTTCCGCCCTCAGCCGGCTGGTGAGCATACGGACCTGATCTTAGACGACTCACGTCCTGATCGAACAGTCAAAGTTGGGACGACTGCTCTGAGAGACCTTGGTGACGACTTTCACAAACTATTGAAAGAATACAAGGACATCTTTGCATTCGAAGTCCATGAAATGCCAGGCATTAGTCCTGATCTGGCAGTACATAAACTCGCTGTGGATCCGAAAAAGAAGCCGGTACGGCAAAAGAAGCGGAACCATGGCGAAGAAAGAAGTCAGGCGGCAGCCGCCGAAGTTAAAAAATTACTTGATGCAGGGTTCATTCGGCAATGTTACTTCCCAGACTGGGTTGCAAATGTGGTGCTTGTTAAAAAGCCGAATGACACTTGGCGAATGTGTGTAGACTACACAGACTTAAACAAGGCGTGCCCCAAAGACAGTTACCCTCTGCCTAAAATTGATAATCTGGTCGACTCAACAGTCGGCCATGCTTTGATGAGCTTTATGGACGCCTACTCTGGTTTCCATCAAATTCCTTTATGGAAGAAAGATCAGGAGAAGACGGCCTTCGTTACTGATCAGGGGTTATACTGTTACACGGTCATGCCGTTTGGTCTTGACTGAACTTGAGAAAGATCATCTGTCGGACCTCCGAGAAACTTTCGCCACACTCAGGCGGCACCATGTCATGCTCAATCCCAAGAAATGTGTATTTGGGGTTGAGTCTGGGAAATTTCTCGGATTCCTTATCAATCAGAGAGGAATAGAGGCGAACCCTGAGAAGGTGCAGGCGGTCATTGACATGCAGTCGCCTCGTACCATCCGAGAGGTTCAGAAGTTAACAGGTTGTCTGGCGGCCTTGGGAAGATTTCTAAGCCGATCAGGCGACAAATGCCTACACTTTTTCCAGGCAATTAAGAAGAAGGCAAGGTTTGAATGGGGGCCGGATGCCGAGGCCGCCTTCCAAAAATTGAAAGTTCACTTGCATTCCTTGCCGAGGCTGGTCAGCTCTTTGCCCAAAGAAGTACTCTACATGTACCTGGCCGTCTCTGATCATGCGTTAAGCGCTGTTCTCCTTGCTGAAAGAGACGGCTGTCAGCTCCCGGTCTACTTTGTCAGTCATGTACTGAAAAATGCCGAGTTGAGGTATCCCCTAGTGGAGAAATTTGGTCTTGCACTCTTCATGGCTGTTAAAAAATTGAAGCCCTACTTTTTGGCACATGCAGTCGTCGTGTATACAGACCAACCTATCAAGCGGCCACTGACCATCGTGGAGTCGTCAGGCCGAATGATCAAATGGGTCATAGAAATACAGAGCCTCGAAGTTACTTTCGAGCCTAGAAAAACAGTGAAGGGGCAAGCCTTTGCTGACTTTATTGTTGAGATGACTCGTCCTCCTGACTCTCAAGTTCCAGACCAAGTCTGGAAGGTATATGTGGACGGAAGCTCTACTTCAAATGGTTGTGGAGAAGGCGTCATATGTCAGTCGCCAGAGGGCGACAGGTACGAGTATGCTTTACGCTTCAGTTTTTAGGCCTCAAACAATGAGGCAGAATATAAAGCTTTACTAGCCGGGATCCGCATGTGCAAGGCGGCAGGGGCAAGAAAAATAGACGCCTGTTCCGATTCACAATTGATAGTGAGTCAGTACAATGGCGAATACGAAGCAACCCATCCGGCCATGATCAAGTATTTACAGGCGGTCCGACAAGCAGTCGGCTCCCTTGAGGATTTCCATCTGATCCAAGTGCCGAGATCAGAAAACAACCAGGCGGATGCACTGTCAAAATTAGCATCATCCGCCTCCTCTGATACTCCTCGAACTGTTTTTTGGGAAGTAATGGAGAAGAGAAGCATCGAGGAAGACCCTATTGGAATCCTAGACAGAAGCTCAACCTGGATGGATTCAATCAGGGCATATCTGACAAACGGTACACTGCCGGATGATCATCAACAGGCGGCAGCACTGAAAAAACGAGCCACCAGTTTTGAAATAATAAAGGGAGAACTTCACAAAAAAGGGTACCTTCAACCCTTCTTAAAGTGTGTTACTCCAGAAAAGGGACGAGAGATACTAGACGATCTTCACTCTGGTTACTGTGCTTCTCATATAGGCGGTAGGACGCTTGCTCAACGGGCAAGGCGGCAGGGCTACTTTTGGCCTACTTTAGAAGCAGATGCAATGGAGATGGTGAAAAAATGTGACAAGTGCCAAAGGTTTGGCAAGCTAATTCACTGTCCGGCTACTAACCTCACTACCATTCGTAGCCCACTACCGTTTGCTAAGTGGGGCATGGACATTCTGGGTCCATATACGCCTGCTACAGGCGGAAGGAGGTACATACTTGTTGCCGTCGACTACTTCACTAAATGGGTAGAGGCGGAGGCTGTAAAGGGAATCAAAATGAAGGATGTAATTTCATTCATTTGGAAAAATGTCATCACTCGGTTCGGGGTTCCCATGTCTATGGTTTTTGATAATGGTCCCCAATTTGAGACGCCTGTTCTCAAAAGCTGGTTGGGTGACCAAGGAATTGCACACTACTTTGCATCTGTCGGTCGTCCACAAGCAAACGGCCAGGTAGAAGCCTTTAATAAAATCATCTCAGACGGTCTCAAGAAAAAGATTGAACAAGCAGGCGGCCTATGGGCGGATGAATTACCACATGTTCTCTGGGCCATTAGGACGACTGAAAAAGGGGCGACTGGAGAAACTCCATTCCTCCTAACTTATGGTGCGGAAGCTGTTCTTCCAATAAAACACTACGAGCCGGCTCTTCGAGTAATGCTATATGACGAAGAGGCAAACTGGGAAGCCATGCGCCTGGCATTAGACTCACTTCCTGAAAGGAGGGGCAATGCTGTCTTGCGCCATGAAATTTACCGCCTGAGAATGACTAGATCATACAGCAAAAAAGTACACAGGCGTCCACTCAAAGCAGGGAACTTTGTACTTAGAAAAATGGAAGCAGTTAGTAGGGCTAATGAGTCTGGCAAACTAACTCCCAACTGGGAAGGACCCTACCGAATCTGTGAAGAGGTCAGGGACGGTACCTACCGTCTGGAAACACCAGACGGACGACCGTTGCCTCGAACTTGGAATGTAGACAATCTTAAGAAATATTTCTTTTTAATGATGTAAATAGTCAAGGGCTACTTAATTAAAGTTTGCACTTAATGATCAATTTTGTACTAAGAGGGGCATGCCTGCTGAAAAACAGTCGGCTACTCTCCATGTTTAATTTTTATTTAAGAGGGGCATGCCGTCTGTACCTTTACAGTCGGCTACTCTCCATTGAGTATTTCACTCTATCTTCAGAGGGCATGCCGTTTGTACCTTTACAGTCGGCTACTCTCCATTGAGTATTTTACTATCTTCAGAGGGGCATGCCGTCTGTACCTTTACAGTCGGCTACTCTCCATTGAGTATTTTACTCACAATAGGGGCATGTCGTCTGGACATATAGTCGGCTACTCTCCATAAGAAGATGGCCGACTGGTTCCAAACACATAGCCACCCCCCTAATACTTAGCTAAAAAGATTAGGGCCTGGCCGACCCTGTGCCTAACAGGCGGCTACCCTCCTTTTACTTAGCACCTACGTTCACCAAGAACTTACCAAGGCCACAGGCCGAATGATCAGACCAGGCGCCAAGCCAACTGATCAAATCTTCAAAACTAATACCACCTGTCCCAATGTCATAGCAGGCGTCCGGCGGCATCCCTCCGGATGAAATTCGTCGCAGAGAGCAGCTCCCTTTTGGGTGGAACATTGCTCTATAAACTAATTACACGGCACCTATACGACTGCCCCCAAGGGCAACCACGTAGCCGTTTTTGAGTCAAGGATAACTCTATCACTAACCAAACCAGTGGTAGCAGTTGACATCTGAGTCAGATGACCACCTGTATTATTTGGGATAAATGCAGGGGATACCTCTTGAGTTAATAGCCAACAAACATTGGCGAATCAAAAGGATCAGCCGGCCTCCGCCGCCTGGTACCTTTACTACTCAAGCAGGAGTGACGGCGATTGAGTAACTCCAAAGTTAACTCATAGTCACTCCCTCAAACTTGGTATGGAACTTAAAAGGTTTGAGTAGACCGCCTGTTTTTCGCAAACAGGGGCTCTCAACCACTACTCTTGCTAGGTTAACAACTTATGAGTTAAAAGCCAACAAACATTGGCAAATAAAGGGGAACAACCGGTACCCACCGCTTGATACCTCTACTACTCAGTTCCTTGGCAACTAAGTAACAATCATGTTCACTTGGTCAGACCACTTTCCTACTTGGTTAAATTTACAAATGACAGGACCGCCTGCCTAAAAAGGATCCAGTCTTTAAAATAGTTCGAATACCGATTGGATAAATGGCCGACTGATCGTCTATCCTTGAAACAGACAACCAGTCGTCCAGGGGCATAGGCGGCGTGACTAATTATCCGTACCTGTCTGCAACTATCGGCCATGTAAAACAGTCGGTCTAGTGAACAATTGGATATTAGAATATCCAATACTTAGACAAATTTGAATTAAAACAAAAACCCATTAAAAAGAAGCCGGTCATTAAAGACCGGCAAAATATTCAGAGCCCCGGCCCCCTGGCCGGGTAAATACAAAACAAACGGCACGCAGGCCGTGGAAAGAATACATAAAGCTTAAGAAGGGGGCAGATCTTCAATATTAGCAGCTGCCGCCTGGTCAGCACTCTTCTTGCTGGACTCGGCTTCAGCTGCATCCTTTTTTGATGCATTACCCCCAAGCGGCACAAGCGCCACTACCGGCTCCTCCTCCTCCAACGCTTCCTCCAACGCCTCTTCCTCAGCATCCACCAGGATCTCTTGATTATATGTATCAGAACACTGGCGGTACGTTTTTTCCCATGAGGCAAAGTCGGCATTGGGGAAGAGACGGCCCCAAGTCATGCGCTGGATTTGAGCGGAGTCTTCCATCATCTCCCGGACCAGCTTTTTCTTTTCTTGCTCGGCCTTTTCCGAGAGCTCCTGGGTAAGACTCTTCTCCTGGGTCACCAGGCGTTCCTTTACGTTGGCCAAGGATTTCTCCAAGGCTTCGTACGAGTACATCTTTAGGCGAAGAGGTTTCAGCTTGGCCTTGAGATTGGCGATGGTCGCCTCCAGCTCGCCATTCCTCTTCTGGGCCGCCTCTAACTGAGCCCGAATAGCGGCGGTAGCCTGCGCCTGATAATAAAGAATATCAATGGTCAGAACTTCATTTTGGGCAATTTGAAACATTGCCTTATCACAGTTGGAGGCGGCCATGGCTTTTGCAGCCTTTACCTCTTTGTTCTTCCGGTCAAGCGGCTTGCGAAGGCCGTTCACTCGGAGCAGGGCCTAAGTAAAAAGGAACAGGCGTCAGTTTCCAAACAAAAAAGAAAACAGGCGTCCGAAAATTCAAATACTCAAAAATATGCTAAGTATACCTCAGCAAGGACCCCTGCAATCCCGTCTAGGTCAAGGGTGCCGACACCCCTGACCGCCTCCCTTTCAGCTGGAGGAACGGCCCTGATCATAGACTTGGCCACCTCTACCAAGTCAGGCTCCTGAGGGTCGGCTGCATCAAGCATAAACAAACGGATTAGACCTAGTAAAAAAGGGAGCAAGTCTAAAATTTACAAGGACAACTTCATACTTCTAGGCGGCCCAGCTGGAGTTTTTGAAGAAGTGGCCGGCTGTTTCTCAGCCGCCACATGTTTCCTGGCAGAACCAGGAGAGCTCGCAACAGTCGTCCTCCGGGCCTTGGGGTCCGGCTGTTGGGAAGAAGAAGCTCTTGGAGCACCCGTCTATAAAAAAAAAAAAAAAAAAAAAAAAAAAAAAAAAAAAAAGAAGAAGAAGAAAAAAGTCAGTACATGCATAAACACAACTCCAAAAAGAGGGTGAAAGGTTCGGAGCTCACCAAGGGTGCCCCCTTCTTGAGGGAGTCGGTTGAAGCTTGTTGCATGATGGAGGCCCGCAACATGGCCGCCGCAGTCTTGGAGGCGGTAATTTTGCTCATAGCGTCCGCTGCAAAAGCAAACAGCAAAGTTAATAGAAGTTATAACAAAAATGCACGGAACAACAGAGTATTCGACAGGCCGACTACCTCTTGAGCATCGACTGCTGAGGCCACAGGCGGCGAAAAAGTACTCGTCGTAGAGCCATTTGAAGCTCGGGACGCAGTGCAGGGGTACTTCCTCTCGTACCCCTGAAGTAGAGTCGACCCTCGACTCTACTTTAAAGAGTCCTTTATCAAGGATCTCTTTCTTAGCCTTGGGGGAACAGGCGGCATGCTACGGCCGCCTGCAAGAAGGGGCGGATTCCTGTTCCACCTATTGAAGCGCTTGTTCAGCTCAGTGTCTGAACTCTCAATGATGAGGAAGGTGCTCCGCCAGTCCTTCCACTTCTTTGCTTTACCTCTCGTCATGAGGTAGCCCCTGTGGCTTGTCAATTGATACCAGCCGGTACCGCCTGCCTTAGGGGTCCGGCTGAGATAGTTCATATGGGCGAAAGCCTCGAAGCTCGGCTCCACCCCGTGCAGTTCGCACCCGGCCACATAGCCGAGTACATTGACCCAGGAGTTCGGGGCTAACTGCCATAACACCAACTCATACCCATCCAAGATCCGCTAAACAGCCGGATGTAATGGGAAGCGCAGCCCAGCCTTAATGGCCGCCTCGTAGCAGCCAAAGCAGGCGCTATCATAACTGGTACCAGCCGGGCAGACGACTGTGTCTTCTGGATCCGGCACAAACACTAAAAAGTCGGGGCCCATTGTGTGGTTTGCGATAAAGCTCTCCACTTTCTCTTGCATGGTTGTGATCCGGCCCCGAGGTACCGTGCAGTAGTAGGGGGTATTTTGCTCTCGGTAAGAGGCGGATGGCTCTGCCCAATTGTCCCCCTTCTCAACTGCGTGCGAAAGCCTCGCCTCTTGCAGGCGACTGTTTTTCTCTTCTGTGTCCAGAGAAGCACGGCCAGAAGAGCTAGACTCGGAATCGTCCTCTGACGAGTCCGTGGAGGACGACTCCTCCCCTCTCCCAGAAGAGCCCGCCTCCTCTCCTTGAAAAGGAGCAGAATTGTTAACTGTAAAATGGGAAGGGGTCACTATGACTCCTCCCTCAGAATTGCCGGCTTTCAGGCCGCCTTGTTTCACTTCCACATCTGGCGCCTGGTCAGATGTTTCACTAATCGGCACCCTGTGGGAGGAGCCGTCTGAATTTGAGATCCTAGCAGTCTTTTTTGTTCTGGCCATCCTGCTCTGCATAGACACAGATACAGTCGGACTTTTTATAAAGGGCAAAGATGGGTCCGGAAAAGGGCAGGCGACACTCCTAGTCCTAGATTCAGCCGTCCCCGGTGACCGGCTGATCACTAACCTAGGTCGTGTCGTGTGCTTCCGTGGTGCCATTTCAAAAAAGAATAAAAAGAAAATTAAGAGTAAGAGAACCGACAGTTACCTGAACGAGTGACGGTTGATGAAGTTTTGAAAATCCTTTGCAGTCGGCTTGTCAGAACAGGCGGTAGGCAGAAAAGGTCCAAAATGTCAGAGCAAGTTCAGGGGTCCGAATGTTCTCTCACAAAGTTCTCAAGTGTGAAAATGACTCAAGTCAACACTCCTTTATATAGGCGAAGTGAGAAGGCGAAGGGTCACTTCCAGAATTCAAAATTTGGGCGGGAGAATCTCTCGGCCCTTCGCCGAGTGACACCTGTAGCAGGCCGTCGCCTGTTACAGTTCGACACCTGTCACAGGTAACACGTGACCAGTCACGTGCCACCTGTGAGGGGCAAATGATTAGGGGATTTTGCTCCCACCAATCACCATCTAACAAGTGGACCAATCAGGTTCCGCCATGTGTCCGTCACATGGGCCAATAGGAGTCTGCCACGTGTCAAGCAATGATCCGTCCACCTTGGACCAATTACGACACGACATGTGTCCTTCCCATGACACCTGGGAAAACCGGTCACCCAGGCCCAACTTCCGGGGGAAGCCCAATCAGCCCTAGGTTAACCTAAACCTAGGATTGGCACGTTTCCCAAGGTTATAAATACCTCCCTTAATCCTCATTAAGGGGAGAGGACGGAGATTACACATTAATTACAGAGAGAATAGGCTGATCACGCTAACGAAGCAGATTACGCTAAAAACTCACATTAAACACTCTCACCTAGAGAGATCCAATCACTTTAATTTTCGCATTAATTACTCCTTAATCATGTACTAACTTGACCGTTGGAGGCGGAGCTCCCACCACCAGGAGTCTCCGTTGTTTTGCAGGTACAGGCGTCCGGTTCCAGTCTCGGAATTGTAACTCTCCCGCAGGACATCAGAAAACCCCGAAACAATAAGTGTTTGATTTAATGTTGTGGAGGTTAATTTCTATTTTTATTTTATTTTTTGAAATGTTTATATTTGTGGTTGTAGGTAAAGATGTATACGTTTCAAGTTTGAAGTGAATAATGATCTTTGAAGCTTGAAGAGTTGAAGTTTTTTTTTTTTGGTACTAGATTTATTGATACTTGTACTCGTATTATGTTTGTAATTTTGACGTATATATGAAATTTAAGAATTATTTGTACTTCATATTTGATAATATAAAAAAGAAATAAAATAACTCCATTAATACAATAAATTTTTTTGATGATTTTTTTTAAAAAAAAATTTAAATGAGGCCAAAGAGACTGCTTTAGTTAAATAAGCGGTATTATTTTTTCTGAAAAAAGAGACTCCTTACCTTAAATAGGTGGTCTTAGCTTTCTATTAACTAAGACTGCCTATCTCAGGTAGGCGGTCTCAGTTTCTCCATTCGAGAGACCACTTTTACTAAAGCAGTCTCTTTGCCAAAGAGACCACTCAGCTAGAGATCGCCTCTAAAGCAGTCTCTTTGCCAAAGAGACCACTTAGATAGAGACTGCCTCTAAAGCAGTCTCTTTGGCCAATTTGGACGGGTCTCTTTGGCCATTTTTGTAGTAGTGATCATATCTAACTCCCTATGTATTCTTGAATAATTGACCAACTTAACAAACATGTCAAAGCACTAATTTGACCTTAGTTATATTAATAAATACAGTACAGTTATTTATTGGATAAAAAACCCCTAAACTCTAACCCAGCCACCACCACCACAAACCGGCAACCTAACCCCTCACTGTCGTCAACCCCCCTCCCTATCCCTTCCTCCCTGCCCACTAAGTATTGACTATGATGAACTACGGAGTAGCAAGGTTGCAACTTGACAACCTAGCTCACCCCCTCTAGCCGCTAAGTGTTGACTATGATGAACTAGCAAGGCTGCAACTTGAATAATGTAAAGGATAGGGTTTAAAATTTTTTCTTTTTTTTTAATCTTTTTTTTTTATCCAAGTGACACGTTTACATGATGGCCCGCTATGATGAACTAGCAAGGCTGCAACTTGACTAATGTAAAGGTTAGGGTTTAAGATTTTTTCTTTTTTTTTAATCATTTTTTTCCAAGTGACACGTTTACATGATGGCCCCACTAATGAATCTTGGATGGAATCCATTAAGTGCTGGTGAAATCTAATTTTTGATATTTTTGTAATGGTAATAAAACAAAAAAAAGGTGGTAAAGCCAATTATCGGTTTTTTTTTCTTGGTGATAAAAATTAAAATTTCATTTTTTTTCTACAATGCTAGCATGTAATTTAATTGAAATACCCAACTTTCACACTGACAAGCGCACTTTAGGGCGCGCTTTAGAGCATATTTTAGGATGATTTTGGATGTATTTGGGGCCGCTTTGGCCGATTATTACCTTGTTATGCTTACGTTCCCCATATTACGTGCTTCACGGGTTTTCGGTTTGTTTTTGATGTGTTTTCAGGTAATATCAACCGAGTTTAATCGGATCCCGAGCCCTTGATGCGTAACCGAGCTAGCCTTGACCGGAGTCCGAGGAGTTAAGGAAGTTCAAGTGTCGTGCATTGATTACATAGCACAGGCAGCACGGCCGTGTTACCATAGGCACACCCGTGCTGGCCTATAAGCAAGCAACCCCAGGCAAGGCAGCACGGCCGTGCAAGCCAATAGCACGGCCGTGTCAGTATCCACGCACCCGCACGGCCGTGCAGGCCATTAGCACGGCCGTGCCAGATGTTGCTCGTGCCCGTGTCAGCTTCAGTATGAGCCCCGTGCTAGAGCATATTAAGCACGACCGTGTCATTTTTAGCACGGCCGTGCCAGGAAGCTGCACGGTCGTGCCATATATAGCACGGCCGTGCCAATTTTAAGAAGAAATCTAGTTTACTTACTGACAAGCTAGCACGGCCGTGCCAAATACAGCACGGCCGTGCTGATCCAGGGTTTACTGCGCGCTTGACTTCTCCGCATTAGAAGACGTATATAAGGCCCAACTTTAAGAGGATTCCTCAGACAGTTTTAGAGATAGTTTTGAGAGCCTTTGTAGAGAGTTATTGGAGAACGTTCTTAGTATTAGAGATTCATTAGTTTTCTTAGAGATATTTCTAGAGATTTTAGTTTTCTTGGATTGATTTGAAGCAAGATTTGTGAAGATTCTTTGTATTATTCATTGACGACGGATATCAAAGTTATGAACTTTTCCATTGATTCGCATCAATACAATTAGTATTATTCATTCTTGTTTATTAATCAAGCTTTATTATTCCTTAATCAGAATTCATGTTTATATCTATTATGCTTTTGGAATTCATTATTGCTTTGATTATGAATATGTGTGAGTAGTCTCCTAGCTAGGGTTTCGGGATGAAACCCGGCCTAGGTAATCTATGTAATTGAGGATTGATTTTGATAAACGGATTGTGATTAAATTGATTATATGCAATTGCATGTTAATTCATTATAATAGGAGTAGCTAACCTAGAATCTTGAATTTGATTGCATGATATCCTTGATTTGAACAAGAGATTGTGAATTGAGTATTTTATTATTGAATGTGGTTTGATTATGTATCGAGTAATGTTAAGTGCATGAGAAATCCAAGCCTAGTATTGCCCGTTGTCTTCCTATCACATGATATTGATCAGACATATAGTCTTTGCATATCTCGTTTGTCTCTGTAATTCCTTGTTGCGTAGTTACCGATGGTTTGGTGAATTCCCGTTCTCCCTAGTGTCTTAGTTTATTGATTTATTCCATCTTATTAGTAGTATTTTAGAACACCATTTTTCCATTGATTTCGAACTAGCTTAGGTTTAAGATTGATTTGCAATTACTCTCGTTCCTCGTGGACCGAACCTTTATTTGCCATTGTACTTGGTTATAGGGTGTTCGTATAAGTATTGTTTGATTGAGAGTTAGATTGTAGCGACCGATTTAACCCTTGTCAAAATGGCGCCGTTGCCGGGGAGCGGTGTTTGTTAATTGCTTTTTGATTTCTTGAGTCTAGTTCATCATAAAAAAAGCACAAAAAGATTTTTCCCTTTTGGCTACACTTGTAGCCCTGCTATTTAATTGGTTTGGTTAGTGTGTATGCGCAGGTCTAAACAGAGAGAATTAATACCCTTCGATCCAGAAATTGAAAGAACTTTGAAGAGAAATCGTAAATCTCGATTGACGTCATCAATCTCTCAAGGAAAGGAACACAACACACAACAAGTTCCAATGGCAGACATACCGCGCCAACCCAATCGGCCAGCACCACGACCCCTTAAGGAGTTGGGAACTCCTGGGGCGTATAGAGCTTCAAGTGGGATTGCTCCACCCCCACTACTGAGGCCAATGATTTCGAGATCCGGCCGGCTATGATCACCCTCATCGAGAGAAGGAAGTTTAGTGGTGCTAAGCATGAGAGCCCTTTGGCTCATTTGAACGAATTTGAGAAGTACTGCAATACCATCAAGGTTAATGGGGTGAATCAAGAGTTCGTGAGATTGAAGCTTTTCCCCTTTTCACTTATTGGGAGAGCTCTCGAATGGTTAGAGAAGGAGGTGAAGCCGAACTCTCTACACACTTGGGATGATGTCACGACAGCATTCTTGGGAAGATTTTATTCCCAAAAGAAGACGGCCGATGCTAGAGCTTTGATCCAGGGATTTCGGCAAAGGAGTGGGGAGTCAATCTACGAAGCATGGGAAAGGTACAAGGAGTATCAAAGAGAGTGCCCACACCACGGAATCCCAACATATCAAGTTTTACAGATTTTCTATGGAGGATTGAGTCCTCAAGGGAAGACCAGTTTGGATGCGGGAGCAGGTGGCCCCATTATGAACAAAACCGAAGAAGAAGTCATTGATATCATAGAAGATGTGGTACGACACCACATGGATTGGAAAGATGGAGAGCGAGAGGTGACAGGCGGTATTTTAGGTCGTCACTAAGACACCTCTATCAAATGATATTTGTAGTCCTAAACATGCAACTAAAAGAGTATAGAGGCAAGTTAAGGGTCGAACACAGGGAAACGATTAAGCACCGCTATTTATCTCCTAATGTTAATCTAATTCGATCAAGAAGTGTGGTGGGTAAAGTAATGACTAAAGGGGATAGAACAACAATTAAAATAGGTACTAGGGGGAAGGATCAAACATGCTTTGATTTCAACGAAGTTAGGCATCGGAAAATAGGTTTACATGTAACCCAAGCGACTCATACAAGGCAATATCAAGAATACTCTCTAATCACCTATCGGGATTAAGAGCCTTCCTAGCTAACATACGCTCACACTATCGTCGTAAGGCATACAAGCTAAGGTCATGCAATAATCAATCACCTAATGACTATTCCTAAATCGCACTATCGTCACGATTTAGTTCACGTCATTCAACCACAACATGCATATGGCCATAAACATGGAGTGACTAATAAGTATAAGCACAAGGAAGATTTAATCACAAATATTCCAAATTAACCTAGCCTAACATACATCAAACTCAAAGTATATCTTCACCAAACCCCTAGCAACAAGAAACTACTCACTAGTCATAACTACAACTACAATCATGCTAAGCAACATTATAACCAATGAAATGGTAAGAAAGACAAAGTTTTTATCAACTAAATTAACAAGAGTAGAAGCTTTAATCATAAAAGCAAGAGACAATAGAGAAATATACCAAAACCTTCATTGAAATCCAAATAAAGAGCCACACATCATTCAATCTTCAATCTCCAAGCTTGACCATACATCAATGTTGCAAAATTACTTCTTCAAAAACTAAAAGTAAAACTAATGTTGATAGACAATGAGAATTACACTAAAGCTATATGATTGTTCAATACAAAATTTTTCTAAAACAAAGACCTAGAAATTGATATTTTTGAGCTCTCTCCTTGGGTTTCTATGCTAGTTTTTTTTTTTATCTTTTCCTCCCCCTCCTTAGCCGTTTTTGCTTTTTTTTCTTTTAACTTGGGCTGAAATCGGGATTTGAATCAGCAGCAGAGAGGCGCGCCCGCGCCCAACAGTGGCGCGCCCGCGCGTTAAATGATGGCGCGGCCGCTCCTAGAAATGCGCGCCCGCTCTAAAGAGGGTATTTAATGGTTGATCCCGCTCATCAGCGCGCCCGCGCTCTATAGATGCGCGCCCGCTCCTTTGGTTGCGCGCCCGCGCCATTCGTCTGGTTTGGATTTCTTCCTGTTTTGCCCTTATCCCTTCCATCTCTGAATCAACAGCATACGCCTGCAATCATGGAACAGGAAGGCAAGGCGTGATACAACGAAAGGGGAGGGGAGTATAGACTACCTAAACCACATGAATACACATTACGCGCCACAAAGGTAGAATACTCGAAATAGGAGGATCATAGCAAAAACATACTAAAATGAACTGAATTATTACTAAAACTACTAGAAAAGACTATCCTAAGAGCGACATAAATGTCACTCATCAAATTCCCCCAAGCTAGACCTTTGCTCGTCCTCGAGCAAAGCTAAAGGCAAAGAAGATTGAGAAACGATTATCCAAACACAAGCAATATAAATAAAAATAAAATAAAATAAAATAAAATAAAATAAAATAAAATAAAAAGAGGGGGGGAAGGAATTTACACTAACTCACTTTCGTAGGAATCACGGTTGTTTTTAACATAAACAACAAGCCATTTAAACCTCAAAGTCGCCAATGAGGACGAGTATTCTCTCGTGGGGGTTTCCAAAGAGTTTAACCCACAACTCTTGGCGACATGCTCAAGACAAACCAAAACAAAGGAGCAAATAAAGAAGAAAATCAACTACAAACAAGCATAGATGGATGACAATCTTTCTAGGTACTAAGAGTAAACACATTTTTGGATGCCAATGGTTGATTGAAAGATAAGTTATTCTAAGCATAGAGAACTCTAATATGCTCCACTCCACCCGCATTCCATACATTCTTACCGCGTTCCCTCATCTGGATTCAAATCCACCCTTCAAGGTAGTATCTCATGACTCCACGAAGGAGCCGGAACAAATGAAACAAGGGTGACCCGACATCTTACCAAGTCATGCTCTCTCCATATGCTTGAAATCTAGCTCCCTCCACCGACTAGTGACTCAACCAATCCAAGTTAAAAGGACTTAGGGTTGTAATGCAGGCTAGGAGGTAAGGGTGAGGAAAGAAATAAATAAATAAATAAAATAAAATAAGTATATATGAAAATTTGGTGGTAAATCCTAATTGTGAAGCAGAAGATGTCGCCAATTCTCATAACAAAGTAGAATATCACCAATTTCCAAACAAAATACATCTTCCCCCAAGCTTATTCAGCACAAACTCACAAAAGTATATACAAAATGCGTAGAACCTCTCCCCCAAGCTTGAAATGAGCAGTGCCCTCAATGCTCAAACTATATACAATTTTTTATTTTTTATTTTTTTTTTCTTTTTTTTTTTTTTTTTTTTTATTGGGAACTTCCATTGTCCTTGCTTGTTATTTCAAATTCCAAACCATCACCTTGCAACTTTCCGATTTTAAATCATTACAAACTATCATGTCTCAAACTTCACAAGTCATTGGGCGAAAAGTGAAACAAAAGGTCATGGGGTTTGAATGTGTTTATGAACAAAGAGGTGCAGGCTCAATCATGGCTAGCAAGGGGCAAACGCAAAAAGAAAAAAAAAATATATATAATTTATCAAGAAGCAACAAAAGGAAAGATAAACCTAGAAAAGCAAAATAGTCACCGAAGAAAATGCTTTTATCGTCCTTAGATATAGTTCGGTCGCGATCTCGGGTAGCTAGACAACAAGTTCTCGATCGAAGCATGCCTTGGTAAGGATCCTATGCCGCTCATACAATAAGTGGTGGAGGCTTGAACAATAAATCTGACATGGGTTACAAAAACTACCTTTAGGGCTTCAAATCCCCCAAAGAGGGCAACGCCATCTTACCACAAACAAGTGAATTTGGGTTCGGTGGGCCTTACGAGTTCTAGCAACTACCTTAGCATAGACATATCTTAGAGTCAACCAATGGCAATCCAAGAACGCGGAAACTCTTAATCCTTAGGAATAAAGACATTCAAGAACGCAAGTCAAATTAATTTTATTTTATTTTATTTTTTTTTTTTTTTTTTTTTTTTTTTTCTATAAACTAATCTACCCTTGACAAAATTTCTAGATCTTCACCAAAATCAACATTACCTCAAAAATCATCAAGCCATAAATACATACCTGCACTGGTGAATCGCCATGTTGGCGAATACCAGTAATCATCATTATCGACAGGGAAAACGGGGGGCGGACTCAGCGGTATCCATCAAACCGAGAGAAGCGTCCCCAAAGCAGCATCATCATCAAAACCATATCAAAAACTCATCAACAGTATTAGTGAACAGGGGCAAAGTCAACCAAAGAAAACAGTCATGTAACTCAGTAGAATCAGCAGCATGAAGGTACAGGGAAAACAATGAAAGACCGGCAGGCGAGCAAGTAAGAATCCCAACCAAGTCACTCCCTACCAAGAGTATATCTCCAACTCATCAAAATAAGCGTACAAAAACAAGGGAGAGAGATATACTCAAGGACGCAGCCTACTGGCCACTAGAGCCGGGCTCACTAGGTGAGCCAGACCGACGTGGCGGCTCGTCATAAGTGAAGCCACTAGGGGGGCCGAAAAGGCCCCAACCACCGTCAAAGCCCGGCGGCCAACCGTAGTGACCTCTGTAAAGATCCTCTTGCCAACTAGGCAAAGGATCAGAGGGAGTGTCCTCGGATTGAGAGTACAGAGGGGCGGGGTGATCAGGATGTGCATAGGGGTACGCAGGGTCCCCTCTAAAGTCACACCCGCCGGGCACACGATAATCGTACTGCCCGTCCTCTGGGAAGCTGCGGAGCTCCCTACTAGGCTCGGAAGGACCTTTCCAGTAGGGGTAAGTGGGGAGATTGTCCCCCCCCCAAGAAGGAACAGGGCCGTGCTGAGGCGGCCAATTGGGGTAGTTCACGGGGGGGGCAATCTCTCCTCTATCCACAGCGGAGTCATAGAGGGCCTGCTGCTGCAGATGGTGGCCTTGCTGTGACTCATAAATTGCCTGCAACTACCTAGCTATATCAGATAGCTGAAATGTACCTGTACCTGCGGGTTGCTGGGTAACCGGCTGCTGCTGCTGCTCCTCCTCCTGAACCTCCTCCTCATTACCCATTCCAACCTCATCGTCCCCATCGACATCGGGCACTCGCCCGCTATCTCTCAAAACTCTCCACACATTAGGGGACTGACGCGTGAGAGAAGTGAAGTGAGGCTTGGGGAGGAAACAATGGTGGGCTCCTCTAACTAGCCACCTAAAAGCATTGGGGTTCGCCGTGGGGGTAATAAAATCATAACGGCGAAGCTGGTCCAAATAAAGGTAAATATCCCCACTACTACCTACGGCCGTGCATAGAGGTAGAAGGTCAGTGTAACCTAATTTGGAGGCCAGTCTAGTGACCATCGCCCCGCAGTGTATCTCCCCTGGCTTTTTCCCCTTTGCTATGGCTTGGGAGGTTTGCATGAAGAGGAAACCCAAATTCAACCTCCGAGCATGCTCTGCCTTTGTGGCTATCCATAGGCAAAGGACCTCTTCCTTAGTCAGCTTCCCTAGGTCCTGCTTAGGAATGATAGAATACCCTAATAAACGGTGTAGGATCCTAAGGGCAGGGTGCCAAATCTCACTGGCTATGGAAGTCCGGGTGTAAAACTCATTTTTGCCTGAAATGGAACGCCACCAAGCGTACTCACTATACTCCCCAAAGCTCTCATATAGAGGGTAGTGAATGTCGGCATCGGGGTGAAGGTCGAGGGCTCGGTTGAACTCTGCCAATGACATGGTGTGGGGGTTGTTGAAGAGTTGGAAAGAAATTCGAAAGTCGTCATTTTCTAGACTATCCACTTGAAAAGACGAGAAAAACTCTAATGTGGGTTCTTTGTAGGTCATGAATGAGGAGTTTATGAATGACCCTAATCGAAGGTTGTCAAAAAGAATCCACAAATCATCATTAATACCGAGTTTTATCATGTCTCCACGATGGTAGTGTCTAGAAGGTCGCAACTTACGTTTTTGCATTTCCGAGTGTATGGAGGAGTGGCTTTTGTGTAAAAATTTTAGGGTGGGTAAGGCATTGGGTTGGTCTGACTCTTGGTTTTGGGACGATTGTCCCGACTTTGCAGTTTTTCTCTTCTTCCCAATTCTTAGACTCATGACTGCCCACCTCTTTTTTTTTTTTTTTTTTTTTTTCACTCCTTTTCAAAGCCAACTCCGGCTATTTCCACCCTTAACCTCCACAAAACTACAATGTACCTGTTCACAAGCAATAATAATCCAACCACGCAACGAATATAGCCTAAGATACTAATCAACAACAACAAGTTCAACAGAATCCAGCAATAATTTCAACAATAATCAACCAAATTTCGCTAATAACTAAGATAATCAAAATCCTTACTTAAAATTAATCCAAGAGAATAATTAACTAAGGAGATCGAATACCTTTACCTTTATGCGAAAGATTGCTGTTTTGGTGTCGATTTGGTGAAGGATTTGAGTAGGAAGGGGGGGGGGGGGTTCGTTGCGGTTGTGCCCTTGATGCCCAATTGCTACCTTTGAAGATGAACAAACGGAGAGGATGATTGATTGAAGCTTGAGGATGATTGATGTGGTTTATATTTTGAGAATGATTGATTTATGAAGGTGGAAGAAGATGATCTTGGCTATGGTGGTGAGGAGCGGCCGCGAAGAGAGAGAAAGGCAAAGAGGGTTTGGTTTATGTTTGTGAGGATTTGGAAATTGCGGGAATATAAGAAGCCACCGTATTTTTTTTTTTTTTTCTGATATCCAGAAAGGCGCGCCCGCTCCCGATTAAGGCGCGCCCGCTCCTTATAGAAAACGCGAGCCGCTCCTATATCGCGCCTAAATCGCTCCAACTTCCTGGAAATCAGTAAAACTACAGCGCGCCCGCGCTAATAATAGACGCGCCCGCGCCTTCTTTAAAACGCGAGCCGCTCTGCAATCACGGCCAAATCGCTCCTGCCTCCTGGAATGGAAGTAATTTTCAAGCGTATACCAGGCGCGCCCGCGAAGAAACCAGGCGCGCCCGCACCTTACTGCTCATGCGGGCCGCGCTTCAGCCGCGATAAAATCGCTCCAACTCCCTGGAATTGGAGAATTTACATTCACAAAAACGGCGCGCCCGCGATGAAACCAGGCGCGCCCGCGCCTTACTGCTGTTGCGGATCGCGCTTCAGCCGCGATAAAATCGCTCCAACTCCCTGGAATTGGAGAAATTTTCATTCATAAAAATTGCGCGCCCGCGACGAAACCAGGCGCGCCCGCGCTTTAATGCTGCTGCGGATCGCGCTACAGCCGCGTTCAAATCGCGCTGAGGTTCTGTTTCTTTAGAATTCATCCGAGCACAAATTTCAAAATTCCTCTCTTTTTTAATTTTTCTGCTTTGCTCTTGCCTTTCTTTCCTCGTGGACACACGCAATCACGCCTGCATCAGAATTGATTGGGAAGAGCGTTAGGTGGATTAGTTCAAGCGATTTGAAAGAAAATAAAATCAAAGAGGTTAGAAACCGGGTTGCCTCCCGTAAGCGCTTCTTTAACGTCACTAGCTTGACGTACTTCACACGGAATCATGGTGATTTGGAAACATCAATGAGAGATAAATTTTCTGGCTTCTCAATTAGCTGACCCTCATAGTATGGCTTGAGACGCTGCCCATTCACTTTGAATGGAGGGTACTTGTCATTGAAAATCTCAACCGAGCCATAAGGAAAGGTTTTGGACACTTGAAATGGACCGCTCCATCTAGATCTCAATTTCCCGGGGAAGAGCTTGAGTCTTGAATTGTAGAGCAGGAACTTTTGTCCTTCCACAAATTCCTTCTTGGAAATTCGAGCATCGTGCCATGCCTTGGTTCTTGCTTTGTAGAGGCTTGCACTGTCATATGCATTCATTCTCAGCTCTTCCAACTCATGAAGCTCTAGAAGCCTTTGCTCACCCGCACTGTGGAGATCAAAGTTGATTTGCTTGATTGCCCAATGCGTTCGGTGCTCCATCTCTACGGGTAAATGGCAATTCTTCCCATAAACAAGCTTATAGGGGGTAGTCCCTATAGGAGTCTTGAAGGCGGTCCTATATGCCCACAATGAATCAATGAGCTTACTGGACCAATCCTTCCTTGTTCTAGCAACAGTCTTCTCTAAGATGACTTTTAACTCCCTATTTGTGACCTCCGCTTGACCACTTGTTTGGGGGTGGTAAGCAAGGCCTCGCTTGTGAGATACACCGTACTTTGAAAGAAGCTTGTTGAATGCATGGTGCTTGAAGTGTGAGCCTCCATCACTTATGATTGCCTTAGGAACACCGAATCTTGGGAAGATGACTTTCTTGAACAAATTGATGACCACCCTTGAGTCGTTGGTGGGAGATGCCACGGCTTCCGCCCATTTGGAGACATAATCAACGGCAACTAGAATGTGCCGGTTTCCTTGGGATGAGATGAAAGGGCCCATGAAGTCAATTGCCCAAACATCAAAGATTTCAAGTTCAAGAATAGGATTTTGGGGCATCTCATCGCGCCGTGATATGTTCCCTGTCCTTTGGCACCTATCACAAGTCTTAACAAATTGCCAAGCATCTTTGAATAGAGACGGCCAAAAGAGCATACATTGCAAAACCTTGGAAGCGGTCTTTTGAGCACTCATATGACCACCACAAGGGGATGAGTGGCACATTGAGAGCACATCTTGGAATTCTTCATTAGGAACACATCTTCTCAAGAGTCCATCCACCCCTCTCTTCAACAACATGGGGTCATCCCATATATACTTCTTTGCTTCATGCTTGAGCTTTCTATGTTGTTGAGGAGTGAAATCCGGAGGTATGGCACTACAAGCCAAGTAGTTCACAATATCCGCATACCAAGGCTCCGATTTTGCCTCAAGAGCATATAAGACATCATCCATTAGGGCATCTTCAATTGGCAAATCGTCTTCATGTATTCTTGCAGCTCCTAACCTAGAGAGGTGGTCCGCCACCACGTTCTCGGCTCCCTTCTTATCTCTCATTTCGTAATCAAAATCTTGAAGGACCAACACCCATCTCAACAACCTCGGTTTGGCCTCCTTCTTACTTATCAAATATTTGAGAGCCGAGTGATCGGTATACACTATTGTCCTAGAACCAATGAGGTAGGTTCTAAACTTCTCAAATGAGTGGATAACCGCCAAAAACTCTTTTTCGGTAGTTGTATAATTTCGTTGGGCATCATTGAGAGTCTTGGACAAATAGTATATAACGTGAAGTTTCCCATCCTTTCTTTGTCCCAGAACCGATCCAATGGCCCCGTCGCTTGCATCGCACATTAGCTCGAATGGTAGAGACCAATCCGGTCCTCGGACTACGGGGGCGGTGCAAAGGGCCTTTTTCAACCTGCAAAATGACTCATGACAAGCTTCATCAAATACAAATTCTTTATCCTGTTGCAAGAGAGATGTGAGAGGCTTAGCAATCAAAGAGAAATCTTTGATGAAGCGGCGGTAAAAGCCGGCATGACCAAGGAAGGACCTCACTTCTCTCACATTTGTGGGAGGAGGAAGCTTCTCGATCACATCAACCTTCGCACCATCGACTTCGATGCCCGCTTGGGAGATTTTATGGCCAAGAACAATGCCGTTTTCCACCATGAAGTGGCATTTCTCCCAATTGAGCACCAAGTTGGCACTCTCACACCTTTCTAAACAACGAGATAAATTCATTAGGCACTGCTCATACGTGCCTCCACCAACGGAAAAATCATCCATAAAAACTTCCATTTCTTCCTCGATCATTTCACTAAAAATTGACATCATGCATCTTTGGAAGGTGGCCGGGGCATTACAAAGACCAAAAGGCATCCTACGGTAAGCAAAAGTTCCGTAGGGACAAGTGAAAGTGGTCTTTTCTTGATCTTTTGGGTCAATTGGGATTTGGAAGAATCCCGAATAACCATCAAGAAAGCAATAAAAAGCATGCTTTGTAAGCCTCTCAAGCATTTGATCGATGAACGGTAATGGAAAATGGTCTTTGGAAGTGTTGGCATTTAATTGACGGTAATCAATACACATGCGCCAACCCGTAACAAGCCGAGTTGGGACCAATTGTTGCTTATCATTGATCATTACCGTCATACCTCCCTTTTTCGGCACTACTTGAACCGGGGTTACCCAATCACTATGAGCGATTGGATAGATGATCCCTGCTTCAAGTAGCTTGGAAACTTCCTTTCTCACAACCTCTTGCATGGAAGGATTAAGTTTCCTTTGCCGTTGCCTACACGGCTTAGCACCCTCCTCTAAATCGATTTTATGCATGCATAGGGAGGGGCTTATACCTTTGAGATCATCAAGAGTATAACCCAAAGCCTTCCTATGCATTTTCAAAACATTAAGCAATGAGGAGGTTTGCTCTTCCGTGAGGTTAGCATTGATAATGACCGGAAAAGTATCATTAACATCCAAAAAGACATACCTCAAGCCCGAAGGTAGAGGTTTCAATTCTACCTTCGGAGCTACCTTACCATTGGAGATTTCCTCCTCTTCTACTTGGAAGACTTCATACGGTTGGGGCATCTCTTGGTCGGGGGTTGTCTCTTCTTTCTCATCAAGCATTTCCTCATATAATTGCATCTCCTTTTGATCACCTACCTCATTCTCATTCAACAAAACATTCTCAAGTAGATCATTAGAAGCATGCATATAAGGGTATCTAAACTCATTCATCAAGTTTTCAATTGTATCTATTCTAAAACATTCATTGTCAGAGGAAGGTTGTCTCATCACCTTATTCAAATCAAATTCGATAGAATCATTGTCAACCTTCAAGGTCATCTTGCCTTCTTTGACATCAATAATTGCTTTAGAGGTAGCTAGGAATGGCCTACCCAAGATTATAGGAATTCTTTCATCTTCATCCATTTCAAGAACATAAAAGTCCACCGGAAAAGTGAACTTACCGACTCTAAGGGGTATGTCCTCTACTTTCCCTATAGGCAATTTTGTGGACCTATCTGCTAATTGGAGGGTGATGTTTGTAGGTGAAAGGTTTCCCACATTAAGCTTTTGGTAGACCGAGAAAGGCATTAAACTCACACTAGCACCTAGGTCACACAAAGCTTTCCCCAAATGAACTTCATTGATAGAACAAGGGATGGAAAAACTACCGGGATCTTGCAATTTAGTTGGTAGCTTACTGGAGAGAATAGCACTACAATTTGCGGTTAAGCTAACGGTTTCAACTTCTCTCCTTCCATTCAGGAGGTCTTTTAGGAATTTAGAGTAGTGTGGCATCTCTTTCATAGCATCCACAAAGGGTATAGAAACATGCAAGCTCTTTACTACATCTAAAAATTTTCCAAATTGGACATCAAGCCTAGACCTAGCAAATCTTTGGGGAAAAGGCAACCTCTCATTCCTAGGTTGGAGATTAAGGGGTAAAGATGTTTGATCTTTGGTGCTCTCCTTTTCGAGTTCCTTCTCTTTCTCTTTCTCTTTCTCACCCCTCTCATTCTTTCCGGCACTTCCCTCTAGAATCTCATTCTCTCTTGATGATTCATCCTCAACCTCAAGTCCTATCCTCACATCGGGACTCTTCTCAACATTTAGTTCACTCTCAAGGATCTTCCCACTTCTAGTAGTAATGGCATACATAGACTTGGGGTTGACACCTTGACTAGGTAAAGAAGAAGATGAAGAAGGGGAGGATGAAGAACTTGGTTGGGCAATTTGAGAGATTTGGGTCTCAAGCATTTTCATGTGTGCCTTGATTTGTTTCTTTTCTTCCTCTTGACTCTTATTATGGTTTTCTTGATTTTTAATGAAATTTTGAAGCATAGCCATCATAGGATCAGGAGGGGCTTCTATTTGGAGGGGTTGAGTAGGGGGAATTTGAGAATGGGGCCTTACTTGGTCAAAACCGGGGGGTCTACTATTTTGTGAGAGAGTAGAAGCATTTTGAGGTCTATTACCCCGGAACCCTGATTGGAATTAAAACGTTGTTGGTTGTTGGAATAGTGTTGTTGGTTTTGATTCCAATTGGGTCTTTGGTTTGAGTAACTTCTTCCATTGTAATTGGAAGAGTTTCCCCTACCTTGGCCTTGGTTATCATAACCACCACCACTTTGATTCCATTGACTTTGATTCCAACCTTGGTTTTGATTCCAACTACGGTTTGGGTTTTGATTCCAATTTGGTCGCATTCCATTATTTTCCCTCACGGGGCACAAAAATTCATGGCATTAACATCTTCAACATTATCATCATTTTCATGGGGAGGGGGACCTTCACTTATGGACATACATTGTTGAGAATTATGATCATAGCCTCCACATATATCACAAAAACATACAACCAGGAGGCATGGCATTGTAATTAGAGGAGAAGAAGTAGAAGGATTCATACCATGGCCTCCCTTGGGAGAAGGGGAGGAAAGCATTTTGGGAACTTGATTTCATGAACTCCTCCATTTGTTTCGCCATCTTTGCCATTTGGTTGGAAAGATTTGTGATGGCATTGGTTTGCTCGACGGAATGTACCGTTCCTTTGCTAGAAGTGGCTTCCCTCTCACCTTCGTACCAATCCTCATAATTGCGCACAACTTCTTCTATGATACTCTCCACTTCATCTTCCCTTTTGTTCATGATTGGGCCTCCGGCTCCGGCATCAAGGCTAGTCTTACTTTGAGGGGAGAGTCCTCCGTAGAATGTTTGGAGAACTTGCCAATTAGGAATCCCATGGTGTGGGCATTGCCTTTGTAATTCTTTGAATCTCTCCCATGCCTCACAAAGAGACTCTCCACCTCTTTGGCGGAAACTTTGAATCTTTGAGCGAGCCTCGGCGGTTTTCTTGTGATTGTAAAACCTTCCTAGGAACGCCGTAGTTACCTCATTCCAAGTCGTGAGGGAACCGGGAGGAACATCCTTGTTCAACCAATGTTCCGCCGCTCCCATGAGTGAGAACAGAAACATCTTCAATCTTATGTACTCTTAGGACACCCCGTTTGATCTTGATAGTGTCACAATACTTGAGAAATTCTTTGAGATGCTCATGGGGATTCTCAAATTTCCCACCGGTAAATTGCCTCTTCTCTATCATTGAAATGAAATTAGGCTTTATCTCGAAATTGTTCGCTTGAGTGGTGGGGCTAAGATCCCAACTTTGTGAGGCATAAGGTTCGGGTGCTTCAAGTTGCTTTAGTGACCTTTGATCACCCATTGCTTTGTTGATTATGGTATTGGGAAAATGGGTTGGAGTTAAACCTGCAAATGATTCACGATCCTCACTAGAAGAGGGTGAAGGAGTAGGAGAGCTACTAACTTCCTCTTGGAAAGGGTTTCCAACACTATCCCTAATTTTCCCTCCTCAATTGAGCAAGGGTGCGCTCCAGCTCTGGGTCTATGGGCGCCAAAGGACTAGAACTTCGTTGCCTCCTGCGCATATACAAAGCTAAGTAGAAAGTGAGCACTGCCAAGCCAAGGAGTAGTAGGAAAATTAAACAACAGTGAACTAGTCTCAACGAAGGGATAAACGTACAATGGAAACCGTCTTCCCCGGCAACGGCGCCAATTTGACAGGCGGTATTTTAGGTCGTCACTAAGACACCTCTATCAAATGATATTTGTAGTCCTAAACATGCAACTAAAAGAGTATAGAGGCAAGTTAAGGTCGAACACAGGGAAACGATTAAGCACCGCTATTTATCTCCTAATGTTAATCTAATTCGATCAAGAAGTGTGGTGGGTAAAGTAATGACTAAAGGGGATAGAACAACAATTAAAATAGGTACTAGGGGAAGGATCAAACATGCTTTGACTTCAAAGAAGTTAGGCATCGGAAAATAGGTTACATGTAACCAAGCGACTCATACAAGGCAATATCAAGAATACTCTCTAATCACCTATCGGGATTAAGAGCCTCCTAGCTAACATACGCTCACACTATCGTCGTAAGCATACAAGCTAAGGTCATGCAATAATCAATCACCTAATGACTATTCCTAAATCGCACTATCGTCACGATTTAGTTCACGTCATTCAACCACAACATGCATATGGCCATAAACATGGAGTGACTAATAAGTATAAGCACAAGGAAGATTTAATCACAAATATTCCAAATTAAACCTAGCCTAACATACATCAAACTCAAAGTATATCTTCACCAAACCCTAGCAACAAGAAACTACTCACTAGTCATAACTACAACTACAATCATGCTAAGCAACATTATAACCAATGAAATGGTAAGAAAGACAAAGTTTTTATCAACTAAATTAACAAGAGTAGAAGCTTTAATCATAAAGCAAGAGACAATAGAGAAATATACCAAAACCTTCATTGAAATCCAAATAAAGAGCCACACATCATTCAATCTTCAATCTCCAAGCTTGACCATACATCAATGTTGCAAAATTACTTCTTCAAAAACTAAAAGTAAAACTAATGTTGATAGACAATGAGAATTACACTAAAAGCTATATGATTGTTCAATACAAAATTTTTCTAAAACAAAGACCTAGAAATTGATATTTTTGAGCTCTCTCCTTGGGTTTCTATGCTAGTTTTTTTTTTATCTTTTCCTCCCCCCCTTAGCCGTTTTTGCTTTTTTTTCTTTTAACTTGGGCTGAAATCGGGATTTGAATCAGCAGCAGAGAGGCGCGCCCGCGCCCAACAGTGGCGCGCCCGCGCGTTAAATGATGGCGCGGCCGCTCCTAGAAATGCGCGCCCGCTCCAAAGAGGGTATTTAATGGTTGATCCCGCTCATCAGCGCGCCCGCGCTCTATAGATGCGCGCCCGCTCCTTTGGTTGCGCGCCCGCGCCATTCGTCTGGTTTGGATTTCTTCCTGTTTGCCCTTATCCCTTCCATCTCTGAATCAACAGCATACGCCTGCAATCATGGAACAGGAAGGCAAGGCGTGATACAACGAAAGGGGAGGGGAGTATAGACTACCTAAACCACATGAATACACATTACGCGCCACAAAGGTAGAATACTCGAAATAGGAGGATCATAGCAAAAACATACT